>NC_142808.1:17310623-17354972 GCF_049724085.1 Artemia sp. Qi Xiang Cuo | reverse complement strand
TGTTTTCGCAACAGAACTCAGACCTATATAGTATTGATTTCAGTGCCCTAAGAGTAAAGTGCTTTAAAAATGTTTGTGAATTTGTTTATTAATAAAATGCATATATATATACAACAATGTCTTTTAATTTTCACTTTAGATTTCTTCAACTTCGATGTATAGTCAGCTGTCGTGAAACACTAATGTTGTTAAATCATTTGGATTCACTGTATATTGATATTGATTGACTGCAAAGTCATTTTCACATTTTCTACAGTACAATGTAAATTCACTCTTGTAATATCTATTAGTATATCCAATGATACTATTTGCATTCATATTATGAAATTCAAGAGTTTCAATCTGTCTATTTGAAGCAATATCACATACAGTGTTTTCAACTGGTGAATCACATTCGGTAACTGCCAAATAAAAATCACTTGGCTTATAGTCATAGTAGGTGGTGTCATCAAAACGATGACGTAGAAACCAGATTGTCTTGATACCCCAGCAGTTGAATCGTAGACCAGATTCCTCTTCCCAGAATAATTTAAATCCACGACGATACCAATCTCGTAGCAATAAACTGAACTTACGTTTAAGATTGTTTCCAGTCATAGCGGGCTAAGTATTCTCCCACTGATCACATTTATCATTGTGACAATTGGAGCACATGGGCCCTCTAGGATGAGAGTCACACACCTCCTCAAGACATGAATTACATCCTTTAATTTGTACTACATAACCTCTATGTATTTGCAAGGATTACATAATTTACACTTTTCACTATAGTCATCAATAATTGTACAAGTCTCACATTGATTCCAACGGCCAAGAGTGTACATGCACAATGGACATATATAGAAGATTTTTTGGTTTCCGATGTCAACTCACTCACAGCTAAAACGAAACTGATCCTCTCCGATCGATAAATTCAATGAGAGGGAAATGGGAGAGCGAGGAGTAACTATGTGACGTTAGTTCTTTCGAATAATGGGAGGAAATATCTGCGTTGAATCCATTGTTAATATTTTCAAAAGTATATCCACAATATTATTCTGCTTTGTTTCAATTAATATATCAATAAATTGACTATAAGCATTTGAGTCACATTATAAAAGTTTCATACAATAGTCCAATGGGGGAATCACTCCTCATTATATTGTCAAGTGTTCCCTGACAAGAGAGTATCCTGCGTTTATGAGATAACTCGAGAAAATCATCATCCAAAATCAAATGTTTTTCCATAAACACTAGATTTGATCTAATTCTCTCTTTCTCAAATTTATTCATTTTTCAATCCTTTCACTCTAACTGCTGACTATAGACTGAGCATGATTCGATAGCCCTGACCAGAAAAGAAAGGAAAAATTTTCGGTTTCTAAACAATTTCAACTAATAATTACAACAACATCAATAATATAGTGCAAATACAATCAGCGATTCCGTTTACTGTCCTTGATTTGTGTACCTATGGTACATAACGTTTATTAAATGATAGTAACTAGGGAAAAATACACTTTTGCGGCGCTTAATAATTAACTCTCCTTTTTAAGTTTTCAGAGGGATAATATGTATATGGCATACAATAAATCCCATTCCAGACAAAGACGTGATCCTTTCATAATTTCCACCGCAATGTTTGGTGCTCTTGTACTATTATCATCAACTCCACTATCAACTTCTAATAGGGTAAACATTCCACTCATCGCCATCACAAATATATATCCAAATGAGTAAAGTCAAACTGTTCTTCTTCTCACTCCTTGAATTCTATTCCCAGAATAATAGAAATATAGCAAAAAATCCTTTCTTTATATTCACTCCGACGCTAATATCTAAACAAGCCCTCTGATTGGCTGAGAAGGGAAACACGTGATCTAACTGTTTCCGGGAAACTCATAACATTCGCTGAGAGCATGCCAAAAACAACAACAACAACATCGACCTTGACATTCGCTGAGAGCGTGCACTTACAACAACAAATACATCGACCTTGACATTCGCTGAGAGCGTGCACTTACAACAACAACAACAACATTGACCTTGAAGTTTAGGTCATTGACCCCATTAACCATGTGTTCTCCCTAATGACTCTATGCCCATATATGGTGTACTGTCCGCGCTGGTACCCCCATCTCTACTTACGTATTTAATATATGCTATGCTTTACCCCAACCCCACCCGTAATGTGCAAATTTATAGCCCAACTTTATTTCTTAACTAGTATATTTTCATCCTATTTTGTTTTATTGGTACTGTCCCATTATATGGGCATTTGCAAGGACATCAGTCACGAAAAACACGTTTTTGACGGGTTAATTCAAGAGACGGCTATAGAGTAATGCAATCCAGAGTGTGGTTTTCATTGCGTATACGATATTTAAACTGTTGTTTTTTGGGGTATAGGGGGGGGGAAGGTACCTAGGTTAAGTTAGGTTACATATTTAATATATGCAATACTTTACCCCTCCCCCAAACCACCCCACCCCCCTAATGTGGAAATATATAGCCCAAATTTTTTTATAAACTATTATATATTCATCCTGTTTTATTTTATTTCATTAGCATTAACCAAACTTGACTTCTTAGAAAAGCCCATATAATGGGAAGTACCGTTTTAGCAGTATTTCTACTTTCACAGATTTTTCCGTAGATCTACGGAAGTTGATGTCTATCAATGGATAAAAGAACGCAGTTACGGAACCTACAAAAAAAATCGAAATCCTCATGTTCACCCTTTATTTATAACATTTACCCCAAATCATCAGAGAATTTTGCAACAAATTCTAATTTTCTGCTCAACGTCAACAAGTTGTCATGATCTGCAACTTTTTATCTCTGGCATAGGGCATTGGTGTTTTTGTTCTAAGGTTTTTGGACAAAATCCTTACAGAAAAGAAAGGATACTTGTGTATTATACGGCAAACACTCAAGTTGTATTATACGGCAAACACTCAACAACCGGTTGAGAACAAACCGGTTTCTTCGTTAGTTTCTTTCAGCTTAGCGTGAGACAAGACAAAGGCAAGTGACAGAATATATGGGAAATATATAATTTGGGCTATATATTAGCCTATTAGAAGGATGGGGGTAAAATATTTGGACAGTTTGAAGCAGGTTTGAAGTCAGAAAATAATTCTTACTTCATAATATGCAGATTAACTGTATCTAACACATTTTGCATGCAGACCCACTATAATTTACTCCCACTCCCCTAATGTGTAAATATATGGCCCAAATTTGTTTCTAAGTGTTATATTTTTATTATATTTTGTGATGTTTTAATAGGATTGAGCGTCAAAGAGACACTTTCTGATTAAATGAAGCACTTATGTGTTTGCCGTATAATACACAAGTACCAAGAAAAGTTCGGAGAACCTTACTACCAAGCAAAAAAAAATCCAATCTGGACAAAATTCCAATCTTGTGACTGTGAACGATTAGGAAGGAAAATGCTGCCAGATTTTTGTGGTCATTTACTTGGGCCATGAGACTTTTGTGGTACCTATCGGCTTACGGAAAATTCTACTTAATCCAAAACGCCATCTACGGATTTTCTAAGGAGCTGAGTTTTCGGTCCGTGTCGTTGGTGTAAAGGAAGCCAGGAAGTGCATATTCCCCTCTACAAAAGGAGAGACTAAAAATTAGAAAGGAAAAACTTTACCTTTGTATTCAGGAGTTGTTTCAACTCCTTCATATAATATCTTCCTATTCCTTCTGACCATTGTTTAAATTTACTACCAGGATAAAAAGACAAACCCAAGAAAGAGCAATTTTGGCAGAGTCTAACAAGAATTCATGACATCATGACTCAAAAGCTTGTTGCGTCTTCTGACGCAAAACTAGCTAATTAGCTTTGTATCTGGTTTTTACATTCGGAGAAAAGGCAAAAATGACCACTTCCTTAATGATATGCTTTTTCTTGCTTTGAGCGAATTTTCCAGTATGTGTGAAAATTTGTATTTACAAATTGAAGCTGTTCCTTCATACTACTGATGAAAGACCTCAACTAAGAGGATATTGGGAAGCATTTAGTCGGACGGAGGTATTTTTTTATTATGATCACCCAAAAGACAAAAGAACGATTACTGTCCTGTACTTCCATGTTAAAACTCCATTGGTTTAATTTGAAGTGTATTTTCGTAAGCCAATCACATCGTACTAAAGTGCCTGACCAGCAACGGAAGGCAAATAGCCCCACTTTTTTACCTGTTGTAATTTCTTACCTGTAATTACCAATATGAAATTTTGAGTTCAAGTGAAAAGAACAAAAATATTTTGTATTATAGACTACCATTTTTATTTTACAAGCAAACTCAGTTTTTGTAGGAGGGGGAAATTATTTTGGGATCATTGGTTATAACTGTGGCGTAATTTCGTCAAAATCCTGAGGAGGGGGACAAAGTTGGAGCCACTTTTCCCAAATTAAGTGAAAATAACAGTGAAAACTGAAAAGTAAGTCATATATTACCATAAAGGCAAAGATATACTGAAGAAAACTGACCTGTTTCCCTGTATACTCGAATTATGCATGCTTATCTTAATTTTAAAAAGATTTTTTGCAGAAACTAAATTACAGCTGGGGGGGGGGGGTAAACTGAGATCTGGGGGACAAACTTGGATCTGGAAGGGGCAGTTGTCACCTTCCCCATAGAAAATTACGCCCCTGGCTTTTAAACTCTAGTATTAAAAATATGTTGTTTTTTTATTTAAAGAAATATTTAACAAATAATACGATGTACTAACTATAAGTTGCTATGAATTCGCTTTTACCGTACCTCCTTAAAAATCTTCTGGAATGTCTGTGCGCTTCTTATTCAGATCATCAAATAATTCTTTTTTTTATTATTGCCCCCGTCCCGAATTCTTTTTTATTTTTGCCCATTTCGAAAAACAAATCTGAGTGGGTGCCTGTTTTGGGGGAAGTAAATTTTAAGAAATAAATAGGCAAATCAATTGCATACTTGTCTAGAATTCAGTAGTCACGCGAGAAGTGGAGTTTCGTTAATGCTAATGAAAGAAAACAATATAGGATGAAAATATAATAGTTTAGAAACAAATTTGGGCTATATATTTGCACGTTAGGGGGGTTGGGAGTAAAGCATAGCATATATTAAATACGTAACCTAATCTAGGTACCTTTTTTGCCCCTCCAACCCCAAAAACTAAAGTTTAAATCTTAGTCACGGAGTGAGCAACACCTCACATCTAGCGGAAACCTGTTTTTCATTAAGCATTTCGGTTTTTCTCGATGCGGTCTTTTTCGTGTGACGACTGGATTCTAGACAAGTACCCATCAGCGATGCCAAACGTGGTACAATTGTACCATCTTGGTACATTTCACCACTACCGGTACAATTTAGTACAATCCAACAAAATATGGTACATTTTACAAAATATGATACAATTTGGTACAATTCAGAATTGTTTGTATTGTTTCATCGATGAAGCACTTTTGGTATAGCTCAGGGACCCACAGTACTTTCGAGACATTAAATTAGTAGACTGGGGCAGTCGTGTAGAGGTTATATTTATCAACAACAAAATTCCGTTATCAGCTGCAACTGCCTTCAAAACAGTGTGTACCGAATACATGATACAACTGAGTAACAAAATAAGGAAAATGTTTTTCAGTTAAAAATTCTCGTCGGCTAAAAACTTAAACAGACTGGACCCAAAGATAGCTATGTCTCCTGACCACTCCAACTTAAGCATTGTCCCAATTCTTGTCCAGTTTCCAAATTTGGCAAAGGAGACTGATGTGAAAAATATTGCCAAAGAATGGAAAAGGCAGCCATTTTGCACTGATCTCAAGAAATGTGCAGATTCTGACCCGGTTTAATTCTGATTTAAAGTACTAGAACGGTGTGATGGTCCAAAAGTCAAAAGTTTCTCAATCTTGGGTGAATTCATGATGAAAATGCTTATCATGCAGCATTCCTCTGCTTGTACGAGATTCTTCTGTTTGTGTGTTCGGCTTGGACCCTTTCAGCTGTCAATTAAAAAAAAAGAGAAATAAACTCGACTTTACTACTCTCAATCCTATTCTGGGTGCTAAACGGGCCGTTGGAAACCCCCCTTGAACATGTTGACACAATCCAACTGTTGGAATACTGGAAAAGGGTACAGAAAATCTGCCACTGCAAGTGCTGCCATGGCTTCCGACTTGGATAGTGATGTTTAATGTCATATTTTTGGTCATCTAACTTGTAGTCAGGTCGGTCTATATAGGCCCCAGGTTGGTCTTAATTGTGTTGAACAAGGTCTTTACTTGCCCTTCACGCTCTTTCTTCCAATGGTTCAGGGGTTTACCGTTTAGCCCTTGTTTAGTGACGGTGCTATCTGGCATCCTATATATGGCCAAACTATGTTAGGTGCTGTTTTTTTATTACTCCACTAATGTCATGTTTTTGGCAAGAATACGTTCGTAATTCGAATTTACTGAATTTGCCTATGGTAAGGACGTTGAGTAATTTCTTAGGCAGGAGTAGTCGAACGCATTGAGAGCGTGGACATCTGCTACTTTCAAAGGCTAAGTCTCGCAGCCGGTTGGAAGCATGGAGCGTTTGATTGTCTCATAAGCTGATTGTTGTCTTTAGTAGGACAGATCTTTACCTCAATAGGTTTTTCCTAAGTTGTGCAAAGACTGCGGATGTGGATATTCTGCTCTGAACTTATTTACTGCATCTGCCTGTTACGCAATTAAAGACCCCAGATATTTGGATTGATCCAAATCTTCTAATCGGGTACTGTCTAGAGAAATACCGTTTATCAGCACGTCTTCAGAGTTCGTCAACATTTTTACTTTTGTCCTTGTTAATCTTCGGCCCGACCAAATCCACCGTGACAGCCATATTATGCAGCAAGGCTTGTGCATCTTCCACTACCAGGCCAATGTTGCTTGCATAGTCAAGGTCAGTAAAGGGGAAATCTGGACTGACTTTGAAAACTCCAGCAGAATGCAAGGCACCCTTCATTATTGTTATTTTGTTACTTATGGGAAACCTGTCTTCACACAAAAAGAAAATGACGGAGCACTACAAAGAGGAAAAACAAAACAAAAGTAAAATATCAAAATATCCAACAATGACGACGTAACTAGAGCTGAAGAAGTTGGCTCCAAGCGTGTCTTGAAATCTTTTGATTGTGTTTTTTCGTAAGTTTTTTTCGTAAGACATGCAACGGAAACAAAAAAGGACCAAAAAAAGGAATAAACTATTCTCAATTAAACAAATGCATTTAAAGAAAAGGAAAAAATGCCTGGAAATTACTTTTCCGACCCCATCATTTGACGCCATTTATAAAGATCCTTTTAAAAGATTGAATAAAATTAAAGAAAATTGCCTAGTATTAAAACTTAAAATAGGCAGAAAAACTTAAAATAATTTAAAATAAGAGAAAAACAAAAAACAAAACAAAAGCAAAATATCACTATACAACAATGACGACTCAACTAGAGCTGAAGAAGTCGGCTCCAAGTATGTCTTGAAGTCTTTTGATTGTGTTTTTTATAAGTTTAGCAACGGGTATTATAGGATTTGCTATGCACAGACTGTTGATGAGCTTTGATTTGCGTGCCAAAATTGGTTGTCTCAGCAGATATTTTACGAAACGGAAGAAGTGGAGTGGATTCTCAATTTATCAGCATTAGTAAGAATCTTCCAGATGGGTGCAATGTAGAGAATGTGGAGGAGAGCAACAGTGGAGCAGTCACTTATTCAAAGAATAAGTGAAACCCTGAATGAATTTAAAACACTAAGAATGATCATACGCATACACACTAATTGTCTTTAAACTACAAAAAGTAGGCTCCCACAAATCCTAAGAGTGGCCGGAATCAGTAAAATCCGAACTTCGAAATTAGCCCCACATTCTAAAAAGATATATTTTTATTTACTAATGCCCCTTTTCTACTCCATTTTATTTAAGTTACTGTAAAGTCATAGCTAAATTTTATTTAAAATGAAATCAATAAACGAAAGTGCAGATTGAATATTTCTTGAAAAGGTCCATAAAATGCATACAAACTTAGTCCACTTTCGGGACAGAATCGAAATTTAGCTTGTTTTTACACCAAATCACGACTTAACATGTTTTTGCACTGTCTCATTGAATGTAATAAAGCTTAAAACAAATAAAAATACTCTTTCACCAATTAGGCAAGATATTTCTACAAAATTAGCTCAAGCAAATTGAATCAAAATGTTTCTCAGAATCTATACACTTCTGTAAATTAGTCTGTACAAAAAAGCGTTTCAAAGACCACCCTTCTCCAAAAACCGAAAAGTGCGTAGCCTGAAATAATAGTCACCATTTCTGTTTAGCATTTTCCCATTAAACGCTTTTCAAAACGCTGATTTAAACTGTTATTTAAACTTGTGCAATAGGCTGTGGTTCATTTTACGCTAGGTTGCAGCATCCAAATCCAACACAAGGACTAAAGAACTGATTACTAAGAATTAAAAGACATATTTCAGCAAAAGCTTACAATGTTAGGCATAATTTATTGTACACTATCTGGGCTGGGGTCGAGTGCCCTCTCTTTCCCTCCCCTTGAATCCCCTCTGCTCTGCCCTCCTCCTATAAAAAACATTGTGCGCCAACTGAAAAAAATGATGAATATTTCCATACTTGTTTATATTTATTTTATTGAGATAATCCATCTAATTTGGGCTTTGATTCATTAATGAAAGAAGAAAAACTTAAACTAAAATAAAATTAACAGTAAAACTTGTTTTTAGGCAATTAACTCTGCCGTTCTTCTGTTTATTTGATCATGTTGAATTTTCACAAAATAGATCCTAAGATCACCACTCGTTGCATAACATTTAATTAGCATCTTAGTATCGTGTATGATCTATGATTGAACTCCTTGATTGGACATCTATTTTTCTGTTATATGTATTTTATATCTATTATGTTTAAATTTTAGCCAAAAATCATATTAAAATAGATTAGAAAACATTTTATGGATAACAATTGTCCTGCTGAATGTTTTTCAAAAGTTATTATGAGTATTACCAATTTTAAAATACAGAATAAAATTTAGAATTATTCAGTCTACAAAGATAATAAACAGAGAATTCAATTGCATTGTCATCCATTACTTAATATCAAAATTATAGAACGATTTTTGAAAAGCTGACTACCTTGATGAATTGTAATTCTGAAATCGAGCGTCAGCTAAAATCCAAACCAGGTTAAGGGATGAATTTTTGTTGTATCTACCCTTTTCGTCTTACCTCTAATTACAAGACAATGTATAAGTTCTAACAACTTCAAAATTTAATCGAGTTCGCAATACAATGATGTTTCCGGTCATGGTTTTGCTCAGCAGAATAAGTTTTATATTTGCCTAAGATAAATAACAAAAATTAGAATTAAAATTTGTATTTATTTTTTAAACTTCGAATAATGTAGAATGAAGCAACAAAAAGAAATCGATTACATTAAAGAAAACCAAGATCAGTAATTACTTGAACTTAGGACAACGAAAAATAAACTACAGACTATTTTTGGCGGGTATTATAGCGACCCCACTCTAAAAGTGATGTTAGGTTAATCCTAATAAAATATCATCAATCTGTCCTATTAAAGACAAAAATCAGCTTATGAGACAATCAACCGCTCCATGCTTCCAACCGGCTGCGAGACTTGGCCCCTGAAAGTAGCAGATATCCATGCTCTCAATGCGTTTGACTATTTCTACCTAGGTTAATCCTAATGAAATATACCTAAATATCATAAAAATATAATACTTTAGTAACAAAACTATGGAAACTACAACAAAGAATTATAGAAACCAGCCCGCCCAGAACGCCTTATATTAAATACCTAACCAAAATGCCAACTCTAAGTACTAAATATTTAATTAAAATATAGGCTACCTATATAGTAGTTTACCTCACTCAGCTTAAGCTAAATGTTTCCGAATGCAGACAAACAAACTGATTTTGTGGGGACAGATCAGATCAAACTTCTTGTGTGGGCTCGCTATAATGCATAAGTACCTTTTTGGCTATTAAAAGAATCAACATGTCAATGCTTTTCCTAGGGGTCGGTTCCATTTTTAAGTGATTTACTGACCGGGTTTGAAAAGTGTTCCATGGTCAAGCAGGTGTGATACTGGTGAGTGGGACTCTCCAAAGGATTTCGTAAAGCAGTCTTAAGGTTCAATCAGACGCCTAGGATTTTATCAAAATCCTTTGAAGGCGATAGGATTCCTATGAGATTTTCCTCATAGGGCGATAGGATTTTTGAGTTGAAATTTTTTCAACTCGACCCTATGAGGGTGATAGGATTTCTGATTTTACGAAGGGTAGAACCTATTTTACCTTCAAGAGGAATGAGAAGATTATAAAAATGACTGATCAAAATTGGACAGCCAGGTAGCCTATTGTCTTATATACTCACTTGTCCACATAGATAGGATTTATGGGCTTGCCTTTGCTTTTTATTTGTTTTTTTTTTATGAACAGTTGGCTCATTATACAAATTTAACCTTTAGGAAGGGTTTGAATGCAATTACAGCTGCAGCATTTGTTGTAGACTACTGATGTGATTGCCCAAATTTGCAGTTTTTAACATATATTGGTAAATATGGAACAATCTACATAGCCTATCTGACCAATGAACATACAACTTAATGCCTATTTATGCTTTTTCCAAATATAAAAGGCTAGCTTAATTCCTATTGTTGCTAATTAAATTCAGTATAGATGCAGGGCTGGTCCTCCACATAAGGAAACTTGTTAAGAAAACAATTCTTACTTCAGAATATGCAGAATAATCCCAGTTAACATATATTGCAAGGGGAGAATCTTTATCTTCACTTCTTTTTCTTTCCTTGTTTTTCCAGTTTTCCTAATAAATTCATGAATTTCTTAGAACCTATATATTAACAAAGTGTATACCCCAACCCCTGTAATATGCAAATGTATTCCCAGAATTGCATCCTGAATTTAAATATATTCTTCATTTGCATCACAGATCAACTTTACCCCCACCAATATGACCTGCAAATATATAATTGGATTTTGATCCATTTAGGTATGGGCATAAAGTTTATCTGTGATGCAAATGAAGGTTGTATTTAGATCCAGAATGCAATTCTGGGTATATGTTTACACATTAAGGGGGTGCGGTATGTAATTTGTCAGTATAGGCTATATTCAAGGTCATACCCAGGGGGTGGATTTAACCCCTTCCCCCCCCCCCCAAAAAAAAAAATCCTGGGTACAGCCTTATACATATGTTCTAAGAAATTCATGAATTTCTTAGAAAAACAAGGAAAGAATTGAAGATAAAGGTTCTTCCCCTTCAGAATATGTTAACTAGGATTATTCTACATATTATGAAGTCTTATGTTCTTAACATGTTTCCTTATGTAGAGGATCAACCATGCATCTATTCCTTCAATTCGAACCCAACCTTTCCCAAATGTATAGTCCATATTATATATTTACCATGTGTTTATTGGCTAGTATAGAGCTGCATTATTTCCCCCTATGTATGTAGACTAAGAGGAAAGTCACTTGTACCTGATGCTGCCTCTACTGCTTTTAGTTGGATGGAAAAGAATCCAAAGAAAGTCCCCTTAAAAAAGGAGCCAAAAGTAAGATTGGATTTGTCAAAGCTTGGAGGTTTGCCCCTTCAGTCTGTCTAAAGAAAACAGATACATAATTGTAGCTTTGTTCATTTCCTTTCTTTCTTGGATCTGATTATACAAATAAAGAAAAAATAATAAGCAATAATTTTATTTAGATACTCACACAAAGATAGTCAGGCAATAGAGTTTCAGTAACTAATTGGGCAAAAATGGCATAAATTCAGTCTGGTTACTCAAACAAAACTGTTTAAAAATCATTTTCCATTTTGTATATATTTTCAAAATTTTGACATTGCTATATTGACGTTTTGCTCTTAGTCCAAATAAGAATGCCAAAAGACAGGTGGTTCTTAACTAATTTTTTTGTCTCCTTTTAATTCTTTGTCTTGCATGCATTTTTTTTTTCATGCTAGCTAGTTGCAAATACTTGGGTGTGTCTTGCAATTTACATGTATCTAGAATGTTTGGGTTGCAAAATAGAAATTTATTGTGATTCTATTGTTTTGAGTTCAGGTTGCAAAGTAATAAATTTTTTCAAGAAGCCCAATTTTTCAAACTGTAGAGGAATTCAAGTTTTTCTTAATTTTGCTTTATGTTACATTTGCAGTTGATTAGAGATGTGTTGCATTTGATGATTTTATCATATCTTTGAATGATTATTGTGATTGGAAAGTATTTTTCCTATAGATGATGACTGCATGTTATCCTAAAATATTTTATTGAAACCTTATTGGTCATTTTCCCATAGATTATGCCTGTATTTTATCATAAAATATTTTGTTGAAATCTTACTGTTAATATTTTTATGCAATCACCTCTAATTATTAAAGATTTACTCATCTTTCATGTCCCTAATGTGTAGTAGACCTTAGTACTTTTTATTTGTGCCAACTTCAGTAATGTATTAACAATCTACTAAGGTCCTTCAATTTATCATAACTGATTGCAAGGCTATTAAGGAATAGTAATCCTTGACAAACTACCAACCATTTGCATCTTTCTTCTGTTCTGTTTACTTTCTGTGAAAAAAATTAGACTGTTTAATTTTCTGGTTTTCAAAGATAGCTACAGATAGGGTTAAAAACTAAAAATATATGTGCTTTTTAGTGTAAATGGAAATATTTTCAACTTACTTTGTCTTGCAGGACATCAGGGAATCTGGCACATACTGAAGAGACAGTCAGTATTCAGCTCTCTGGAGATGATGGACTCGCGGACCTGCCCACTCTTCAAGTGATGAAAGCTCAACATCAAACCTCTACTCAGATATTCCCCAATCCTCCAAATATTAAATTCAAACTCCTCATGTGAAATCTTTCCCCATCCCCCAAGTCTCCTTCATAATCCAAAATCCCAACTGCAAATCCCAAGTGTGCCAAATCCATCATCAACCCCAATTTATTCACCTATTCCAACCACTTTTGTTCACCTAGAATCTACTCCAACCTCTTCACCTACTTCCACCTCCAACACTCCCAATAACCCTTTAACCTCCCAATAACCCAAGAACCTCCACTCCAACCTCTTCATCTACTTCCAACTCTCACAATAACAAAGAAAAAGACTCCCCACTGTACCAGAAGAATTGCAACAGACATCAGATGTACATCATACCATGTCTGTTGTCAAGCAGTTACTTGAAACTAGGATCAATAAAAAGGACAAGTGGGAAGGGTCAAGAAACTATGGATTTTGTTGCACGCTTGCAAAAAACTTGGATGGCCTTCCCTTGAATAGCCAAATCCGTATTCAGAAGGCTATTCTGGAGGTTTTTGAACAAGAGCTTGATAAGCTTGAGTAATTGTGCTTTTTTGCTTTTTTTAATATAAACCATTATGCTTATCAATACTAAATTATAAGCGTTATATTTCGTAAGTTACTTCCACAAAAATTTTAGGTGATTGATTCGAATATGGCTTCATCAATTGGATGTGGTTGGATTTTATCAAGTCTAGGTCCTAATAAATCATGTATGGTAGGTAACATTATTGTTGGTTTTGGCGCTTAGGATACATAGATAAGATAGATAACTTTTTTATTTGTTTTGATATTGTAGTATAATCAGTACACAGGTTTGTAGAAAGTAAAGGGCAGTGATGCCAAAAACAATTAAATTTATTAATTAAAATTAATTAAAGTAAACAAAAAAAACAAAGGACAAGAAGAAAAAAAAAAAAAACTGAATTAAAATCAACTAAATGGAAATGATGAAAAACTGGAGAGCCATGGCTATTAGAGTAAAGCCAAGACAGACTGTCTCTGTTAGATGCAAAGCTAGCATAACTTTTTAAGAAACATAAAACAATGGTTGATAGATAGTCTATCATCCATCCTAAGGAAGAACTAAGGTATAGGGGATTGAATAAAGGCAATTAAAATTGTCTATCAACTCTTTGATCCATTTGAAGGTAATTGGAGACCCCAAATGAACAAATAATCATTAAAGCAAACCAAAAACTATTCAAGACAAAAATTAAATAACATTAATAGGAGAAAGAATCCTGCCTAGTCCAGTATATGTGTCATGTTACCAAAATACAAATTAGAATAGTACCAAAAACTATGGAAGACAAGAATAAAGTAGACACTAAAGAAAAGGAGATTACTAGCACAGATAGAAGTGCTATTGTTGAAAAAATATTTGGATAATTTTTTCTTTCTTGCCGAATTTTTAAAATAAATATTGTAATTTTGATACCTTTCTGTGCATATTTTAGTACTGGACAAAAATAGGGGCTTGAAAAAGAAACATCTTGAGGTTTGTACTTTATGAGGTTTAGGAAGTGTCTTGGGTTAAGCAAGTAAATAAAAACAAAAAAGGAAAAAAAATTGTCTTGCTTAAGCAACATTACAAATTCAGTGGCAAATAGCTTCAATTTCAAAATGAAACCAAAACAGGCTTTGAATCTGATTGGAGTGTTGGGGTTGAACAAAACATTATATTTCAATAACTTCTTAAATATATTTGAGAAATAATGACAACAAGATTAGTTTTTAATATAAATGCAAAATTGCTACAAGGAAACCATGAAAAAAATAAAAAAATTTAATAAATAAATGGGTTTTTTCTTTAAAATAGTTTGAGTTCTAGAAAGAGAAAGACAATTTTCATCTAATATTTTTTTCTATTCCTCAAGATTATCCAGCACTATTCTCTTTGAAGATTGCTAATCATTAAAAACTAAATTGTACTAATATGCTATTCAAGTATTTACCCCAATCCCAAAACAATACAATGTTAATAACTTTCACGTAACCTACATGTTTTATAGAAATAGCCTCAATTGCAAACTGGAAAGAGAAAAACAAAAATATTGACTGACTGAAACTAATATATCCCACTTTGCACTGACTGATCCTGCCACGGAACAGATCCAGTACCAGTAAAATATTCCTTAAAGGTATTTCTTTAAGGAATACTAGGATAGCATTTCTAGATGAGAAATTACTGGATAAATTTCCGGCTGACTCTAGGCTAGAGCTGTTGCGCCAAGAGCCTGGAATAATTTGCCAATTTACTTCTCGGTCAACAAGGGTGGTGAAGTTATGTCTTGACAAATCAGATCCTAAAAGAAAGTTATGCAAGATGCAAGTGGTTTTTAGTATAAGATCCATTGTTTCCAGCTTGCAATTGACACTACTTTTGAGGATTCTAAATTTCATGGACATTATCCCAAATGAATTTCCCACCACCCTTCTAGCCCGTGACAGAATGTAATTAAATATCTTTTGTTGTTGGGTGAGGCTGCAATACTTTGGATATGGCCGCATTAAGTTTTTTTTGAAGAGCAAAAGCTTCATCCCCAACAAAACCAAATGGGATAACATCCTCTGAGTTTGGCAACAAAGATGGGTCAGGGATGGGTAGGGTGGCATTACACAAAGCAGTACCAAAGCTTGACCTAGAAAAGACAGTGCTGTCATTTTCCTTTCCTTTAGCGCCTACGTCAATATAAATAAACTTGTAGCGAGCATCTACAGCAGCCATCAAAACTATGCTGTAAAATTGATGGAAATTGAAAAAATCAGAACCAGAATTAGAAGGACACTGAATTTGACAGTGTTTCCCATCAATTGCCCCAATGCAATGTGGAAAGTCCCAAAGTTCAGAAAAATCTCTGGCTATTGCATAAGAATCTTCCTTGCAAGGTGGTTTCATATAAATAGGTTGTAGGTTTTTCCAAATTGCTTCACATGTTTCTTTATGATGCCTGAAATTGTGGATTGTCCCATTCTGTAACACAATGATAATGTTGCCATAGAATTCCCACTTGCAAGATACCTGAAAATAAAATATTTATATAATATGTATATATAAAAGGGAACTTCCACAAAGATGGGATAGTTGTCATATTTTCTAAATAAAAATTGATCTGGATAAATTCTGTTGTAAAAGATAATAAAAAAAAAAAAAAAACTGGGGCCACAAGATTGAAATAAACAAACATTCAAGTTTGAATTTGTTCTCCATCTAAGAAAACAAGTGAAAGGAGCTATCCATTTTATGGTTCAAATCGGTGCAATGGTGCAATAGTTCAAATCCATTTATATCACTCTTATATGCTTTCTAAAATTGGGCATAAGATCAAAACCTTAAACTGCCTTAATTTCTGCAAAGTACAAATGGCAGAGAACTATCAATTTACCTTAATAACCAAGCCTCTGACAAAAATTCTATTGACTGTTATACATAAAATATTTTAACAGTCAAGGAACTCCAAATAAGTTATTTTACCTTATATCACAAAGAAATTTATCAAGGCCATTTTTTCCTCATTTAAATGTGGCAGTGTCGATCACATAGCTTAATCAAGTGTTTGAAGTAATAAATAGGTCAAAAACTGAGTTTATATTTCTCAACAGATAAATACATTGCCTGAAGGTTATTATTGTGAGGCAAAACAAAAAAAATATGTTTTTTTCATAAAAAATATATAATGTAATCAAACAATTATACTGGAAGTATTTTTCAATCTCAATGTAATTCGTCTAAAAAAAAAACAATATAAACATATTAACATAACTTTCAGATTATTAGCTTTTATTCAAAATATATATATGAACCGGAATGTTTTTCCAAACAAAATTTGATTAATTGTTTCAAAGTGCAAAACATAAACAAAATGATTAACACTAAAGGGAGCAACCAAATAGGGGAAACATGTTTCCAACTCAGGCATATATGTATAAACCATAAATTCAGTCTGGAGGAACAAGAATGAGTTTAATCCATTTTTGTCATACTGTTTACTGAAACTCCATTGTGTATCTATCTTTAGGTGATTATCTAAATAAAATTATTGCTTATTATTTTGTCTTTGTTTGTATCACCAGATGCTAGGCATAATTCTCATGACGAATGGGGCTCCCAGTGGGGACTCAATGGTAAAGACAAAAAAGATCATATTAATCCTCTATTCTTTGATTTATAAATAACATCATGAGGTAAAAGTAAATAAACGTCATCCAACTCCACCCACCACAAATCAGATGGATGAGTGAATCACATTCAATCTTGATACCCTTTACCTCACAACATTGAACAGGTAGTTCAAAATAAATTCCACCTCTAACAATCCTCTCTCCCCCATAATATAAACACCATAAAATTCATATATGCATTTGGAATCCACAGTGAATTGTTGAGGCTGTTCTTTGGTGTGCATAGACAATGAAGAAACAAGTGAGTATGAATATGAGCAAAGAATAGGAGGTTTAAACTTCAGGTATGTTTTTTTTTTCCAGAGATGAATTTATAAGCAAATTATATTTGACTGAGTCAGTATAATAGCAATATGGTATCAGACCCCAAGAATCTATTCTGTTTGGGTCCTGATCTATGCTAAAAGAAAAAGTACACCCTACTTCTCACATAAGTGCCACAGCTAAACGGGCCTTAACTGGAATCACAGGTCTCATTATTGTGTCCTCTTTCACAATATCAGCTTGGACCAGAGTTGCAATAGCATTCACATGCTCTTTATCCATCCGATAGGTTTTAAAAAACAGCTCAGGGTCCATCTCCTCCATTTCTTTTGTGAGGGCACCATAGAACCCATGGATATCTCTCAACTGAAAAACAATCAATAAAAACCAAAATTGTAAATATGACTAATCAAGCATCTAATAAGACTACATCAACCATCAGAGAAGCCTTATTTTATTTATAAAATAGTCAGAAAATTGAACTAAACTTTATAACTTTTTTTAGCATGTATTTTAAATGTTTCAACTCATATCCTTGTTATGGACAATTTCAATGCCCTCCCTCCTGTTTTTATATTGCCATATTTATTTGAACTCTTGGAGAACCCCAAAGGTTGTATATTAAGCACATAAAACTTACAGGAGTGAATATACAATACAAATTAATGCAAACAATGTCTTATAAGCCCTAGAAATAAAAGAGAAGTAGAGATAGCAGCTTCATACTATCTTCCTAGGATATCATTAAGGCTCTGGATCTATTCCTTAAAATCTTATTTGCCTAAATCAACCACATTCTAAGATAGCCAAAAGCCCTTTATCTAGAATTTTACCATTGAAACTATCAGAAAAGAGTTACATCACAAACAAGGCTTAAGAAAAGTGTTTAGAGCCTAATCCCTTTGCTAATTCAGTAAAATTCTGCTTAGGTACTTTTGGCAATCTTGGAAAGGGGTTAGGTTAGGAAAATGAAACCTTCAAGGATGGGTTTAAAGGCTAAGGTATGTCATGGGAAGGTGTTTTGAAGTACTTATATACACTCCTTCTCTCTCAAGAGGGTTCTGAAATTTGTCTACATGGCAGGTCTATATTTATTGAAATTTTGACCAAACAATATTTTAACGTAATTTTCCGTTATCAGTTTCTTTTTCTCTGGCTTTAGTTCTGAAAATGCAATTCCTGTCATTTGAGTAGAATTTTAAGCCATATCAATGTTTTTTTTCAAAATTTAGGAAATGTATTTGCATATCTTTAAAACCTTATAAATTGGGATTGAGCAAAGTTGTGAAGCTGAAAACAATTTTGTCGTACTTCCTTTAAGCAGAAGATCTATTGTGCAAGGTTCCACTTTTAGAACACAATTTTTTAAAGCTCATGACCCTCTAGAGGGAGAAGGAGTGGAGGTAGGTATATCAAAATACCTCCCAAGGATACACTTTAGCCTGTAGACCCATCCCTGAAAGTTTCATTTTCTGAACCTAACCCCTTTACAAGATGGTCAAAAGTAGAACTTTATTGCTAATTCTTCATTTACAAGGTTTTTAAAAATTGTAAAAATGTAAGCAATGTTAAATTTAGAAAAAAGTTATAGGCTTAATGCTGCTTACTTGCCTAGGCTATTTGAATTAGGGCTAACTCCTTAAAATTGTTTTCAAAACCTAGTTACAAAACATTTAACTAAAAAAAAAAAAAATTAAGGAAAGAGATTATTCTGATTTTTCCAGGGATGAGAAGGTTAGATTAGGCTATGTCAATAGTCTCAGAGCTGTCTTCTTTACCTAGTCTATACAATCTTCTAAAAGGGAATATGTGGAAAGAGCTTGTAAATACTTTCCCAGGACATGTTTTAGGCTTTCAATTCATTACTGTAGGTTCTTTTTTGTTACTCTAGCCTAGCCACTGGGCTACTTTCTGAAATAGGCAGGCTAGGCCTAGTAAAAATCTTATAATCTAGAATTTTACCTAGCAGTGCAAATAGACTAGTTCACAACTAGTAAAGCATGCAATCAGTACAGAATTTGCGTTAATGATATTAGGAAAAACTGGAACTTCCTACACCAAAAAAAAAAGTTGAGTAGACCTAGGCTAGTCATCTGTGTAAATTATTAAGCACTCACAGCATGTACTGGACAAACCCACCATCTTCTTCTTTTTCTGGCCCTTCTGCTGCAGATACTAGTAGAAACAGTTGCACCTAATAGAGCAGCTACTACAGCATACAGCTAAATCTTCAAGATCAGAGTTGTTGAGTTGAGTTGATTTGAGGTCACCTCACGTCTTCAAGGACCTTGTGACCAAATTTCGTGTTATTTATCTTTCTTCGATGTGCAGTAAACTTCCGACTGCTGCAAATGAAAAGACAGAACTTTATACAATTTTATAGATAGGCACTACACATTTCCAAGTTTATCAGTCATTGATAAAAAATCCAATATGAGATTAATTATTGTTAATGAATGTTCACTATTCCATGTAGCATGATTTATCTGCAATGGTAAACCATACAATTCAAAAAAGTCCTTAATCTTTTTCTTATATTTTACATATGATGGACAATCGAACAAAATATGTTCCACTGTTTCATTTATTCCACAAATTTCGCAATTGGGATTTTCACCGTAAAAACGCCCCATATAACTTCCTGGGCCACAATGTCCTGATCTTGTACGAAAAGCAGCTCTTCCTCTTTGTCTGTTAAGATGATGGTAAATGCCAAGATTTGATTTGGCTGAGGTCATGCTGTCATTGCTAATTCTGCTTGTTGCTGTATTACTTAGCAATAATTGGTCATTTCTTGTTATCTTTTGTATTATATTAGCAATCTGGCTAATTTCATTTGGTGTGTCTGGCATTAAAACATCACCATCCAATATGGCTTCTTTTGCTATTTTGTCCACAGCCTCATTACCAGGGATCCCAGCATGACCAGGCAACCATTGTAAAGATATTGACCAGCCACTATTCAATGAATCAAGCAACATAGAGTAACATTTATGAATTTCAAAACTTTTATTCTTTTTAGATGGAAATTTAGAATTGCTGTTAGAACACTCTTAGAGTCACAAAATATTACATACGGTTCATGCTTTTGGCAATAACTTCTGATCACATTGACGGCAATTTGAATTGCAATGCACTCTGCCTGAAAAATTGAAGAGAGAGAGGGGAGACAATACTTTTAACTTATTTGCAAACTAGGTATTAAACATGCCAAACCGACTCCCTGATTATCTTTTGAACCATCAGTGAACACCTGGATATGGTACTTATATAGGGATTCTGTAAGTCTCTTAAATAAAGGAAGTACATGTGGTATTATGACTGCAGAGAATACAGCTCTTCCTGATAGGGATTTCAATGTCCAAGGAGGAATTGGTATCACTGGAGGAACCTTCAATGCCATTGTTAGGTTCAGTCTAACATCTTCATCATGTAGCAATGAAAGTGCAAATTCAATGCAATACTGCTTATTCCTTTTCCTGGATGGATTTTTTGTGAGTATTTTACCAGTCTTTATGATTCTGGTTTTAATAGGATTATTGTCACTGATCCAAACCTTTTGAAGATAACTTAGTGCTTGAATTTTCATACGGGTCAAAATTAACGGTACTCCAGCTTCACAGTGTAGAAATTTTGTTTGCATTGTTTTCCTGGCTCCTAAGGCAATCCGAATTGCTGAATTTTGGATTGCGTCAATTTTTTTCAGAGAACTAATCCCTGACAGAACATATATCTGCAAGCCATATTAAATTTTTGGACGAACATATTTGGAGTAAAACTCCACAAGGAAAGGAGGTTTTACTCCATGGTTGGGTCCAGTAAGCATTTTCATCACATTCAATCTTTTTTGGCACGATCTGCTTACATCATTAACATGATTTATCCAAGATAACTTAGAATCAATTTTGCAGCCCAGAAATTTAATTTCTTCAACAAATTTAATTTGATGCCCATCAAGGAGCAATGTTGGCTTTGTCACAAGCTTTTTATTTGTGATTAACATGGCTACTGTTTTTTCCAAGGAAAATTCAATGTCAGCATCCCAGGTCCAGGTTTCCAGAGATCGAAGTGAACTTTTTAAATCATCTTTTATTGCTTCAATTGTTCTACATCTGGCCCATAATGCTATATCATCCGCAAAGACTGATGGGTGAGTAGATCCATCATCTATGGGTATGTCATTGACACTATAATTAAATAAATCGGGACCCAATGCAGAGCCTTGGGGAACTGATCTCTTAGGTGTTATTTGGTCAACTGTAGTGTCTTTTCCAACTTTGACCTTGATATTACGTTTGGTTAAGAAGCTATAAATTACTGCAAGTATCCTTCCCTTAAATTTGGCTTCTATAAGGTTATTAAGAATTTTCCTATGAACAATGCTATCAAAGGCACCCTTCAGATCTAAGAATACTGCAACCATAATCAATTTGTTCTGGAGGCAATGCAGTACAGTTTTTTTAAACATTACTAAGTTTTCAGATGTACTACGAGCTTTGACAAATCCACATTGAAAATCATTCAAATTCTTTTTCTCTGTTGTGATGTAATTTATTCTATTTTTTAAAAGTCTCTCATAAACTTTACCAATAACTGGCAACAGGGTAATAAATCTATAGCTATTTAAACTGGTTAGGTCCTTGCCATACTTGGGTAGCATAACTGCAACACCTTCTTTCCATATTTCAGGAAATTCGTTATGGAACCATTGATCATTTATGATGTCCAAAAGAGTTGTTACCCAAGTCTCAGATAGATTTTAAATGAAGATGGGGGTAAATTCCATCATTGCCTAGTGCAGTAGCTGGCAAGTTACTTTTCACACTATTCAGTTCAGCAATTGTAAATGGATCATTTATAAGGCTCTTCATTACTCTTGTTGTTGATGTGGTTTATTTTCCAAATAGCACGTGCATCTCCCTCAGAATCTGAGTCGTGGCAGCCCACACTGCATTGGAGAAGTTCCAATCCTGCCATAGCTTTTTTTTCATCTGTAACCAGTGCATGACCATTCAAATATAGAGGAGGAATGAAACAGGCTGGTGGAGTACCCATCATTGACTTAATAAATATGAAAACATTGGATGAAGGTTTTGGAAAGTCAAGACCATCAAAGAACTTCTTCCATGACTCTTCTTTTGCTTTAACTATAGTTCGTCTAAAACTGGCTCTTGCCTTCTTAAGTTCTATAAGATTTTCAATACAGATTACACAATTATACTTCTTTCTAAGATTGTTGAAATTTTTTTTGCTTGTTCACAACTTTCATTCCACCATTTAGACCATTTATGTTTGTTTCTGCCAACAAATTTTGGCACTGTACTGTCTGCAATTTTTAAAATTTCACTTTAGAAAATATTTATACGGTCACAACTACTTATACCATGGCTTATAATTTCCTTTATGTCAGTTTGTCTGCACTTCATTGTATATTCATTCCATTTCGCTTTATTCAAGTTATATTTTGGTGGTGTTTGTTTTTCATTTGGTGGTGATAGGTGTTGGACTACTTCAATTAAAATAAAATTATGGTCACTTATAAAAGATGCAGAATCTAAAACAGATATGTTTGCTTTAGTAGAAATATTGGGGCTACAAAACTGAAGATCAATGGTGGTATATTTTAACTTCTGGGGATTGTGACTTGTTTTGAACCCTTTGGGAGTCAATAAACAATATGTGGTATTTAGGAGTAGCTATTCCACACTGGTTCCAGGTTGGTGTATAATTGGGCAGTAGCACCATACACTACTATGAGCATTCAGGTCTCCTACAATAATATAATCACAATTGCTTGGGATTTCACTGACTAAAGCAAGTAACTCGGTACCAATTTCATTGTTCCGTGAAGGATTATAAATATTAATTATATATAGAGGTTTCTTACCTTTGATGAATATATTGCACCGAATTACCTCTATTCCTTTATAATTCATAGAGTCCATAGAATGCATTGTAAATGGAACAAAATGTATATTTTTATGTATTCCTATCATTACACCACCACCACTACCACTGCTTCTATCCATCCTTATATTTTGGTAGGGATATAGTTTTTGAACTATTTTATTCTGAAGCCAAGTTTCTTGTATACAGAAGATGTCAACATTTTCCTCGCCCATACAATTGAGGAAGATTTCTTTTTTATTTCTATGAAACGGTTGTGAGTTCCATGTTATTATCTTCAGATAATTAGTTGTTCTGTTCATTGTTGTGAGAATTTAAAATAGCACATTTAATTTTGAGACTGTCTAATTCTACACTGGTCAAAGTTTGGATAACTGTGCATAAATGATCTATTCTGCTGTTTATACTGCTGTCCTGCATTTGAAAAATTTCAGGTGTGACAGCCGAGGCCGAAACAATAGGTATGACAATATCTGCAGCGGATGTATTATATTTACTTGCGTGATTCAATGAGCTGTGGCTGAGCGATTATTTGCTTGCTGCTTGTGCGTTTGTTCTGTAAACAACCTTGGATCTCTTGTACCCTATATTGTATTTTTATGACATCAGATATACATTTCTATTTTGGTGCCTAATAGGACATTCCCTAGATGTTGAGGAGGAACAGACTTTTTAATTAGCACATCTATATGCTTGTACTTTTTCTGTAGAGTCACTACTTTTGAGAGAGCAATTCACAGACTCATACTTTCCAGAACAGCTTAAGCAAACTGGCTCATTTGCTTTACAATTTTTGTAGATGACCATAACGTTGGCATTTAAAACACTGAAGAATTCTACGATTATATACAAAAACTTCCTTTTTCCTTCCACAACACCACACAATAAGTGGCAAATAATTGCTAGAAAACACCACCATAACAGCATAGCTATCTTCAAGCTTCCTTGACTCTCTATTATATCTCTTCTGCCATATAACCTCAGTGATCTGAACTGATGACTCTATGCACTCTTTTAATTGTTCATCACTCATGTACAAGGGCACACCCTCTTCTAGTGCATAATCCCTCTTCTAGTGCATTCCTTCTTCTGGGCTTTTACACCTCCTATTGATTGAATTTCTTGAACTTTTTCTGCTTCTTCAATGGTGTTCGCATAAACTGACAGCATATTTCTTTCTCTATTTGATTCAAATTCAAACCTGATGGGGGAAACACACTCCTTTAGTGATTTAAGTATAGAAAATTCATTTGCTAATTTCTGATTCTTATCTATCGCTCTCAAATTCTACTCTTGTCAGAAACAATTCATTTACAGGAATATCACAATGTTTTGTAACTGCTGACTCCATTTCTTGTTTTTTATTTTTGCTCTGAATACTCACACCAGGGGATCTTACTCGTTTCCTTCCCAAAGAAGGGGTCAATCCCAGACTTGGGAATCTAATTTTTCCATCCTCACTACTGTCTATTATTCTTTCTGCCAACATTGGATTAACACTTAACATATCTTCATCAGAGTCTGCTGGTAAAGATGGGAAGTCATTATTATTGTCAAGAACCTGGAACCTGTTATTGACAGGTAGATTGTAGCCACTGATGCTGACTGCACTAAGTTGTCCATTAGAGTTATTCACTGGGACATGAACAACTTGTTGATGGGGCTGCCACTGCCCCTGTTGAGAAAAATGGCGAGCCTGATACTGGCTGTATGACATAGGGGCTGAAACATACTGAACATTACTTCCATATTGTCCACCAACACTGGTGTTTGGTTGAATGATCATATAGGGTGGTGACTGATAAGCACCTGATATAGGTGGACCCCCCAACTGGGGGTCTAGGTTACTCATGTTGACCCTACAAGCCAAATTCTCACTGCTTTAATAAGGCACAATAATTGAAAATGTAAATAGTTAAGGCACAATAATTGAAATTGCAAATGATTAATCAGGATAAAACACAGTAAAAATATAACTTAAGAAAGAAGATATTTATCCAACAGTTACTCTTCTTCTTCCGATTTTACCCCAAGATCAGAATTCAAAGACATTTTGTAATATTTCAAATTTTTTGCTGTAAGACTTAAAAAATCTGTCAAAACGACGTCTGAACGGAATTCCTTTCAACCTATGAGGATTTCTTTTCAACCTTAAAGGAAAATCCTATGTGTCTGATTGAACCTTTAGACACCACTGAGGATATATATCTTGCGTAAAATGGCTCTCTGTCAAAACATTTTGTTGACTAGAGCGAAAGGGCTCCGATTAAGTTCTTTGGTTGGGACGGGAAAATTATGTACTAAATTACACGATTCACAAAAAAACGAAGAAAATAGAGAATATACACTAAAAAACGATAAAATACAATGGTAAAAAATCAAAGAAGACGAGCATAAAACTTAAGTAGATTCCTGAATATAGTTTTAAAGGAAAAGGAAATTTCATCTCGTTCTATCATTCTAAAGTAAAACTGACCGGAAAATCGGCGATTATTGGGTGAACGTTGGCAAACGTTTAGGAAGATGAACCGTCGTGAAAAAGAGCGTAGCAATGATGAGTATTTGCGTGATGTGGACAGGTAAACAGATACTGGGCACATGGTAGTAGACGCCCCTGGTATATTCAGCAAAAGCTAAATTTAGGTTTTGTTTAGCAGTCCAATAGATGAGAGGCGCTATATATGAGTAGGGTTCGTCGCTAGGGTAAAACCTACGAATGCGAAATGTTACTTTAACTGCTCCCTCACAAGAGCAAAGAAATCGCAAGAGATTCAAGAGCGTTTCCCCATACCGACCAGCTACATGATAGATATTGAAACACAAAATCATAATATGGGTAAAGCATTATATCAAGTGAAAAGCAAGTATTCATGCGGTTCAACACTGACATGCTAGAGACAAAAGAGCCAAAGCGGGTCATATAGATTTAATCATAAAAAGCAATCAAATTTTCTTCCAGAAATTTAACTTTAAACATTAATCTTAAAGGGTAAAACAGTTATAGATCAATGTAAAACCGTAAAATCAACCCTAGGCGATATTAGTTCTATGCAAGCGCACAGGAAAATTATTACATGTTAGACCATAGCCCCCAAAGTCACTTCTTTGATCAGTCTCAATTAAAAAAAAACAAGTTTTTTCCTGTATTGTTTTTAGTCAGAAGTGTATATTAGGGGAGGGCTACAGGAGCTGCAATCCTCCCCTCCATTGAGATCTACACAAAAGGGAAAAGGATGATTTGTATGTAAACTATTAAATGGAAAAACCGGTCCCATCAACCGCTTTTGGGTAATATTCTGTAAGAATACAAAGTTAAAATTCGATTTTTGCCCTTGATTTGTATTAAAATCGTCATTTGGGACCCATTTCCGGGCTGGGATATAAATAGTCGTGATTGGCCAAAAAAAAACGACCTGTAGTAAAAATTTTTTTTGGCCTGTAGTAAAATGTTACTACAGTAATACCTTGTGCTCAGAGCAATTTCTTTAAGTACTGTCAGGAGCACATGTACTGTATTAGAAGAGAAACAAAAAGGATGGAATAGAGAAAGAAAGTGAATGCAAATATCTTAAAAATTTTTTCATAGATAGTACTGTACGTCATCGACGATCTGCATGTTACGCGAAGCATAACACGTGAAAAAAAATTGGGATATGGTACATTTCTTTGTCTTTGGTACATTTTTCGAGCAGTTTGTGGTACATTTTGTTTTCAAGCATTGGCAACACTGGTACCCATCAAAGGCAACACTTTACCTATAGTAAAGGCCATACGGCTCCAATGTTTTATTATTTTTTTTTTTTTCCTAGAGGCATTTCATATGGAAGAGGTCGTTGTAGAAACTTCAAAGGGACCTCATTCGATTGGAAATCGAGAGTTCTAGTGCCTTTTTTAATAGTCGAAAATGATTGCAGGCCAACTAGTCCCCCCACGCCCATCATTCCCCCAAACACATCCAATCAAAATTTTGAGATAGCCATTTTGTTCAACGTAGTTGATTTCCACATAGAAAGTATATTTTTAAGGATGACACTCCCCCAAAACCCTCAGGGCAAGGATTTTAAGTTATGCCCTGGGGGCATATAAGGTTTTTTATAGAAAGCATTGTCGCAGAAACTTCAAAACAGGCTCATTCGATTGGAAATTCAAAGGGCTAGTGCCCCTTTTAATAGTCGAAAATGCTTGGAGGGCAACTAGCCCCCCCACGCCCATCATTCCCCAAAAAACATACAATCAAAATTTTGAGATAGCCATTTTGTTCAGCGTAGTTGATTTCAGATAGAAAATATATTTTGAAGGAGGACACTCCCCCACAACCCTCAGGGCAAGGGTTTTAAGTTATGCCTTGGGGGCATATAAGGTTCTTATATAAGTCGTTGTCGTAGATACTCCAACAACGGCTCATTCAACTGAAAATTCAAAGGGATAGTGCCCTTTTTAATAGTTGAAAGGGATTGGAGGGCAACTAGCCCCCTCCCCACACCCATTATTCTCCCAAACACATCCAATCATAATTTTGAGATAGCGATTTTGTTCATCGTAGTTGATTTCCAGATAGAAGATATGTTTTTGAGGAGGAGACTCCCCCACAACCCTCGGGGCAAGGGTTGTAAGATTTTATAAAAGGCGTTGTCGTAGAAACTTCAAAAAAGGCTCATTGGATTGGAAATTCAAAGGGCTAGTACCCTTTTTAATAGTCGAAAGTGATAGGAGGGCAACTAGCCCCCCCTCCCCACGCCCATCCTTCCCCCAAACACATCCAATCAAAATTTTGAGATAGCCATTTTGTTCAGTGCAGTTAATTTTCAGATAGAAAATATACTTTTGAGGAGGGCACTCCCCGACAACCCTCAAGGCAAGGGTTTAAGTTATACCCTGGGGGCATGTAAGGTTTTTATAGAAGGCGGTATCGTAGAAACTTCAAAAAAGGCTCATTCGATTGGAAATTCTAAGGCTAAGGCCCTTTTTAATAGTCGAAAGTGATTTGAGGGCAATTAACCCCCCTCTCATGCCCATCATTCCCCCAAACGCATCCAATCAAAATTTTGAGAAAGCCATTTTATTAAACATAGTTTTAAGTTCTGGAAATTATCTCTTTGAGGATGAGAGCTCCCCCACAGCCCTCAGGGCAAGGGTTGTAAGTTATGCCTTGGGGGCATATAAGGTTTTTTATAGACAGAGTTGTCGTAGAAACTTCGGAAAGGGCTCGGTAGGCTAGAGATTAAAATGACTAGTTCCCTTTTTATCAGTCGAAAGTGATTCTAAGGCAACTGACACACCTTCCACGCCCACCATTTCCCCAAACACATCCAATCAAAATTTTGGTATAGCCATTTTGTTCAACGTAGTTGAAAGTTCCAGAAATTATATGTTTGAGCAGGACATCCCCCCCCCCAAAGTCTTTAGGGGTAAGGGTTATAAATTATACACTGGAGCCATATATGGTTCTTATGGAAGCAATGCTCGTATAAACTTCAGAGAGGGCTCATTAGATTGGAAATTGAAAGTTCTAATTCACTTTTTAAGTGTCAAAAGATATTGGAGGGAAACCAGCCAAACCCTTTTTTCCCAAATGCAACCAATAAAAATTTGAAGATAGCTATTTTGTTAAAAATAGTTCAAAGATCATATAACAAAAATTCCGGGGTTGACACAACCCACTAGGGCCCGGGGGCACGCGTTGTAGGTTATGCCCTGGGGGCATATATGGGTCTTATGGAAGGGATACTCGTCTTAACTTTAAAGAGGGATCATTTGAAATTGAAGAGGGATCATTTGAACAATAATAGCTGAAAGTGGGAGGGAATATTGGAGAGAAGATGTAGCAGATTCTAAATTTTGACACCAGGGAGGCAAGAGGTGCTTATCAAGGACAAAAAAAGGCTGAGAGAGATGTTGTTGTATTGATTCTTAGTATGAAATATTTTTACGTTTATTAGCTTAAAATTTCAGGGTATGAAGACACCTCAACTAAAGGTTCAGAACCAAAGAAACCCTAACTGGAAACAAATCTGATTGCACTGAATTTCATGATTTTTAAAACACTAGTTTTTTTAACAGCAAATCAAACCTTTTTAAATAAATGAACTCAAAATAAATTTATTTAAACACTCAAGCATTTAAAACAAAATATAACACAATCCGACACTTAGAATGAAATGGTCAATCAAAATTTATCCACACTCAATATTGTAACGTGATAGGTGTCAAGATGGCTTCATCCCTATAGAAGCCCAAATATTATTGAGATTTTTCAATCTATGCATTCACATAATGTTCCCCGTACTGATCCGTTCAGAGTTCAAAATCGCAACTAATTATCAAAATATGTTGGAAAATGTTTTCCTAATTACAAGCAGCAAACTCAAATCTTGATCCGCAAGAAGAAAAACCAAAAATATAGAAGATAAATAAATGAAATTAAGGATAAAATATAACTAAGATAAAAGAAAAGTGTATAAAAAAAAAGAAAAAATATTTGAATTTTTAGGCGCATAGTTTATAAATTTATAATAGTTAGAAAAAATTGTAGTTAAGTAAGAAACTTGACTGGCAAGGATTTTTTTTATCTATCTCTTTTTTCTCTTTCTCTCTTTATTTATTTATAAAGAAATTTATTAAAATGAAAAATAAACTTTTCAATTATTCCTTTTGTTAATAAGAAATGTCAATAAAAACAAATTCCCTAGGAAAATTTTTCAAGGAAAATCCCCCTCATATTCCCCCCGGATAATTTCGGATGTTCATTAGAAATGAAATGGAAAGTTCTAATCACCTGTTTAAGTCAGAGGCACTGCTATAGCGTTGCCATTAAAGGGCCATAAGGGTTCAATGTATTAATATTTATTTATTCCCTGAAGTACTTCATATGGAGGGGGTGGTTGTATAAACTTCAGAGGGGGCTCATTCGATTGCGGATTAAAAGTTATAGCACCCTTTTTAGGAGTGAAAAGGATTGGAGGGTAACAAGCAATCCCCACCTCATTTTTTCTCCAACGCATTCCATCAGACTTTTGTTTTTAAAGAATTGTGACAAAAAATTTAACTTTAATGTAAAGAGTGAGGTTTTGAAGAGGGAGTAGCCCCCCTTATATATCGAATAATTTTTATTTGTCTTAAGTTTTAATGTTACTCATTACTTTCAGTTCAAAAGGTTGTTTTTTTAATTCAATTTCTGATTGTTTTTCAATTCATGGCCAGGTTTAACCAAAAAAATGATGTGGGTTACACGCTCATGGGTTCCTACTTCTTCAGTTTTCTGCTTGTGAATTCAAATATTGGATTGTAAGCTAAATTTTGAACAAAATTTGATTATTAGTCAAAATTTTCGATGAACAGTAGCTTTGTTGAATAATTTCTTAATAATAATTTTACTAAAGAGATTAGGGTGGACGGAGACGGGTATTATTTATCATGTGGATGAAAGTCCTGCGTCGCCTAGTCTTCTACGTGGCTGAAGCCATCACGCACTTCACAATAGTGTTTTCTGATGTTGAAATAAATTGAATATGTATGTTAAAATACATTTAAACATTTTATTCAGGAAAAGAGGAAAATTACCATTTAGAATCAGTGAAGTCAAAGCTCCTGGTAGTACTTTTCCCCTCCCCACCCCCAAGAACTTCCTGGCAAGGTCCATGATGCCCTGCCTTTCCTTTCCTCCTCTGTGCCGGTTGACATGTGAATACAATATTCATACTATATAGAAAAAAAGATTGCAGCAATGAGTGATACTATTAACCCCCCCCCCCCCCCCCAGTACCATCAATAAAGGTGCCAAGGAATAAAGAGGGATTAGATATCAGTTTGAACCTCTCCCTCCTTCCCCAAAACTCATTCTATATTTATATGAAGGTCCAATAAGAGTTAGAGCATTTGAGCATCAAAACCTACTCTTTGAGGCACCTGTCCCTTGCCACTCCTTCATATAGCTGATGTTTAATTACACTTACACATCACTTGATATAGCTTTCGATATGGGGCAAATCAGTTTAGTTAAAGGAAGCTTTAAAATAAATATAAGAAACCTTTCGTGCAAATGAGAAGGGAGACATCTCCCCGAAGCACCCTCATCTAATCTTAGTCTAAATGGGAGATGATAGATTAGTTCCTAACCCCTCCCCCCTAGACCCTTTCCTATATTGATCAGAAGGCCCATTGAGAATTAGACGATTTGGGCTTTAAAATGTGCCCTTTTAGGCATCTGGCACCGCCAGGCTACACGATAACCCACAGCTTCTCCTTTACAGTTCCTGATGCGCAATGATAAATCACCAAACGTAATTTCATGAAAAATCATTTGAAACAAATGTCCACATTAACAATTTTTTTTTGTATGGACTACGTAACTTTTCACTGATGAATGCGCCGCCGTGTGATATGACTTCCTCTGAAGCTGGAAGTTCAATATACTTTTTTTCATACTTTTAAATCAGTTGGCATTCTCAGAATTCCCAATTGATACCAACTTGGTTCTCTTTGGGGCAAAATCATGATTTTTCAGGAATTCAGGAAATTTTTCTCAGGTTTCCTAAAATCAGGAAAATCAGGAAACTTTTTGCAACTTTTAACGGGTGGATGATCGACATTTTGAAGTACCTATTTCCTGCTTTCTCTTTGGCTGCTCAATTTGGCGTGTGGGGGATTTCCTATGAAGGGAAAGATTTTGCGAGTTTGAAACACAACTAATTTACATATGTATTTTCCTCCTGTATATACATTTCAAATTCTCAAAAAATTGAATTTTTCGAGAATTTGAAATACTTCCAAACTTTTTGAAATCATCTTATCGATTTTTTTTTCCAAACTTGTTCAGTGAATTCGTAAATTTGCACCGCCGTTAAAATAAATCAATGACGTTTAATTAATCAAAGCTGTCAGCATTAAGCTGTATTTCCAACAGAGTGGCCAGGAAACAATATGTTCCCCTTTCACTTATTTGCTTGCTAAGAAAACAATCATTATTCGCAGTAGTATCGATCAGCTGTTAAGCAGAAAATAGGTCCTTTAAGTAATTAAAAATAGTTCGTAAGTGTTTGGATTCAGAAATCTGTAGAAGAAATAGCTTTAAGGCATGTCAGTACAACCACAGAAAATTTTTCAGGAAGCCAGGGAAGCTGTTTTGAGATTTGGAGGAGGATCAGAATTATATTTTTGTTTCCGTAAAGATGCCGTTAATTCGGGGTATTGTAACATTTATGCTCTTTATACATTTTGGCCTTCGTGAGGGAAAAGAATCACCCCCACAACCTTTTTGTGCCTATGGTGCAAGTCTTGATAATTTATAAAAAATTTAGTTTTTCAAAAGAAGCTTGCAAATGATCTACCCTTTTTCAGGGTTAGGCCTACACCAAAACTATGGGGAATATTTGCCGTAATTTAAAAAAAAAACGTGCGCTTCGTGATTTTAAGCTTATATTCCATTATTTAAAACCTTTTGGTTTATATTAAGGAACATAAATTAAGAAGCTTGGAAAAGATGCCCTTGAGTGGTGGATTATGTATAAATATATTTACATGAACTGCAATAGTGTGGGACTTATAATCAGTGATAATTTTATAGCAAAGCCAGTTTTTTCTCTGTTACTTAGCGTTGATGTTTTCTCGTCAAAGCTTTGGAAACGGAAAAAATTACCTATGTAAGAGCTACAAATTTAAGAAAGCTGCAAAATGACGCTTGGAAGCATTAAATAAACAGTTCATAGTAAATAATTGCGGGTAAGGACTGACTCGGGCTTCAAGACACCCAAGCAGAGTTTTTATAGCAATATACATAACAAATGAACAAATTTTTCTTTAATTATGGCACCAAATATACGGCATATTCAAGAATAAAAATACCCCTCAAAACCTACGGACCTGAGTAAAAGTTGCTAACGGTCGAACGAGATCGTGGTAATGAGCTGTAAATAAGGGACGACTCGTGCTAGGGCAACAAAAACCATAAAAAAGGGATATATACATATTAAAATTGTTTTCTTTATCATTGTTCCAAAAGTAAAAAATTCATCAGGTTAAAAGATACCCTTCAAAAGCTGCAAGACTCAGAACATTTGCCTGAATTTCGAAAGGAGATGAAAACACCCCAAAAGACACAAGTGATCTTGATAAAAACTACCCTGTTAAATTTTTAGAAGTCAAAGCTATTAAAGTTAACATGTTAGAGAAACCCTTTTTGCAGATGTTTTTTGCCCCTATCCACAAAAATGGGGAATTTTGAACACTTTTTTCAAGAAGCATGATCACGGATGCGTGTTTATTTGCTGGATGTTTTTTTGCCCAGGGGTAATTGTATTGAACTAATAAATCTAAAAATTTGTGAGAAGACTCATTTGAACAGAAGTAAGATTGTGTCACAACAAAGTAACGTTTTCTGCGATTTTGTGGTGTAAGATTAGAATTTAAACACAAAGAGGGCCAAGTTACTATCGATTAAAAATTCTGAGATACCCAATAATGTTAAAATTATCAAAAAAAAAAAAAAAATTGCTGAGCGTTCTAGTTTCAGAGGCAGTAACACCGTGCGGTAACTCATTTGTTCGTATCCCAGTCCGCACAAAAAATGACTTTATCTATTTTTAATTTAAAGCGTTATTTATTTAAATTTATTTCAAGTGTCATTCTAAGTTGGCTCGGGTAGAGTTCGATAAAATTATGTATAGTGATGCATAACTGTGTATCAGCTATTATGGAAGGGGGTCGAAGGGTCACTGTGTACGATGAGGAAGGTGGGCTTGATTCCTCAAAAAATACATTTTCATACCCAAATTTTCTAACTCTCCGTGAACCTTTAGATAAATATAGAGGAGGGTCTGGGAAGGGGTGGGGAGGAAAAAATTAATCTTTACCGTCATGTTATTTATACTAAACCTATATTTGGGTAATGTGGACGATGGTGCTGTTTTATACCTTTTTATTTATATAGGTTTTTTAATCGAGTCATGTTTAGTGCCATGTGATACAAGTTCTTTTGCCAAGAGTGAGGAAACTGATGACGATGATGAAACTAGTGAATGTAAACTGATGAGAGAGCAAACGTAAGAACAAACGTGTGTTCGAAGAAACACCGTCTGGCGTTAGCCGCAAAAAACTTGTAATTAATACTCAAATCACCCGCTAATCCCCCGCCTTGGTAAGGTTAAGGAATAAAGTCTTAGGAGGGCGGGGGTTAGGTTATGTTGGGTTAGGGGCGCAATTCAAATACTTTACTCTCCCTTCCCCCAACAAGGGTGTAGGGAAGGAGGGCAGGGGAGGGTAGCTGTACTCCCCGAATAACTTCAAATTTATACTCGATATTAATGAGAACTTTTTGTATGTTGGAATTTTTCTGTTTGATTTTACCTGGTAGGTGGCTGAAAAATAAATTTTCAAATATTTTTTCCATTATTAATATTTAAGTTTCGATATTCAGCATTGATTTTTGGTCCGATATATAAATTGAAGACTGGACTACGATTGGCCGGTTTTGACTTTTTAATTCCCCAGGAATTGATTCAAGCTATAAGAAGCTGCTGAGTAGGCCAAAGCAAAGGTAACTCATTCCATACCATCCTTGAAAAAGACAGTTAGAAATACTCCACCTCTCTTCCACCCTAATACCCTTCTATCCAAGCAGTCAAGAGTGCCGAATTTGGGCCACCCAAATACTGGTTCTGCCGTCTCTGGCTTACGTTTGGCCACCTGACAAAAGAAACAGAAAAGTGATCAGGGAAACATTAAAACATATTTTTCGACTATAAAATTAAGAACGAATATGGTCAGTATAGAAAACTACAAAATTAATTTCAGTAAAGTTTTTTAGTTTAAAAAAAACTAAAGAGTGTCAATTTCAAGTTATAAATTTACTGATCAACACCAAAAGAAAGCTGTTCAGTTAATTTTGGTGTTATAGGGGTTGTCAGGGGTTGCAGTTTCATTTTAACTTCTGTCTTTAAGACACTATCCGTCTAGTCAGTTAGCGCTCTCTTTCTCAAGTCTCTTGCTCAAGTCTCTTTCAGAAAGTCGAACTTAATTTCTACAGTTGCTACTTTTTTTTATAATGATAATACAGTGAAGTGGGTCCCCTTCCTTTCTCTTTAGCTATACCAGAAAGTAATCACGAGCCTTGACTTTCTTAGGGTCAAAATGGAAGTTGCTGGTAGGGGGCTCGTCTTCAACGTCTATATTGGAGTCTAAAGAGTTGTTGTATACAGAATCAGCTACGTCAGAATCAACACTTTAACTGCAGCTCTTGTAACGAGAAACATGTCTTTTGCTTTTTACCCTTTTCAATTCTCTGACTTTCTTTATTTCCAGGACTAGGGCTTTCTAGGGAGATACGGCTTGCATGCAAGAAAGGTGTTTGCATGGACGATCTCTTTTATAAATCATCTGCTGACCTTTGCTTCTGATTTAGAGACAGAACCTGTCCTGCGTCTGTTTTGGGTTCTATGTTAAAGAAGGAGTATAAATGTCGCACATGCCTTGCTCTGAGCATAGAAATTTCCCTGGTAAGTGTTTCACTAGATGTGGTAAGAATTCTGTCTGAGACACATGACGAGAGGAACTAATAATTCTTGAAGACATCTCTATTGGTGGGGTAGACCCCACTTGCTCTGATTCCACTGATTATATTTTCAGGAATGAAAGCCTTTGGATAAGCTTTCCCCAGAAGCTCAGCATTGTTACACATTGATATAGTTTAAATTTATGGCCAGTCATAAATCTTGCGGCTTCCTGGTTATATTAGGTCTTAGGGCGCCCCATGGCTATCCTTTCTAGAGGCAGTAGTTTGTGAGTAGTGTAGATAGGGACAGTTAAAAGTACGACGCCGTTATTTTTAGCTAGACCAAGCAATTCGATGGTGCATCAGCTGATCTGATTGTCTATTTTCAGAAGCACAGGTGACTGTTTGCAGGGTTTGACTTGATTGATAAAATGCTGCTAGTAAAGCAAAGAATGAGAGGCAGTCATCCAACCAGAAATGTTTTCTGAGCCGATCATGATGGCTCCTGGTATAGCTTCTTTGAGTAAAATTTCCGGACACACTTTTCCCGGGGAAATAAATAGAGGAGGAACTGTGTTCTCAATGTATTAACACCAACACAAATTGTGGTCAACTGACCTCTTTCTGTTGACGTGACCTTCCCTACTTACTTCTGGCTTCGCTGTGCCATTATCTCACCAGGCTTTTGGATGTTTTTCAGAACCGATCCGTCAACATTCCAAATATCTTGTAGTTTGTGTTTATCTTGACCTCGCTCCAAGCTGCTAAAGAAAGCTCCTACACTATGACGATTGAAAGCAGTTGCCCGTCATAAGCTTGTACCTTCTCGCGTTCTTACTGATAGACTTTTAAGGTCATGCATAAAACCACGGTACCAATCTTTAATTGCAATTCCTCTACGTCTCCATTACCGTTGCATTTCCTGTTATCCGGTATCATTATACTCTTAATAATGACATAAGTATATGCAAATTTACGTGCTTCTAGGGGAGTACAGTCGAAATGAATATCAGCTGTCGTTTTCAAGTAAGTTTTTAGTTCTTTTTCCTGTTCCTCTGTAAATATTTATCACGTGTTGTAACAGGAAGACTATGTAACTAAGGCTAGGAATAAGTGAAGATGAAAAGGTGATTTTGGGTAATGAAAAGATTGATCAGGTGGATAGCTTCACTTACCTTGGTAGTATTATTAGTAAAGATGGTGGGAGCAGTTAAGATGTTAAAAATAGAATAGCAAAGGCTCAGGGTGTTTTTTCACAGTTAAAAAAAGTCTGGAAGAATAGGAAGATAAGTCTGCAAACCAAGATTAGAATAATAGAAGCTACAGTGATGACAGTGGTCAAATTTGGCTCTGAAGCATGGACGCTCAGAAAAGCGGATGAAGATTTGCTAGATTTTTTCTAGAGAAATTGTTTAAGGATTGTTCTGGATACCCGGTTGACTGATCGTTTTTCAAATAAAAGTCTATACGAAAAATGCGGTTCAATACCGCTCTCTCGGGCTATAATGAAAGAAAGCTTTAGGTGGCTCGGGCACGTTGCGCGGATGAAGGATGACAGATTCCCAAAGATCGTTCTTTCGGGCAACCATCTAGGGCTAAACGGAAACCAGGTCGTCCCCGTCTGGAGCGGGAGAACGCCATAAAGAAAGATTTAAAGGAAATGGGAACTTCATGGGTGGGTGTGAAAAGGGAGGCTTTGAATAGATTGGGGTGGCGGAGGAGCGTGCGTAGCTGTGTTGGCCTCAGGCGGCTTGGTGCTGCGATGAGTTTTTAGTAGTAGTAGTAGTAGTAGTTGTAACAGGATGTAAAGAAACTCGGGTCCTGACTATGTAGAGGGATATTTAGCTTCTCAACTTTTTCATGAAATCTTGCAAAGTTCTTCTAGGGACACCCATGGCACTTTCAAAGAATCCGACTGACCTTTTGTCGACTAAGAAAGAAAAAACTGCCGTTTTCTTTTCTTCTGGATCCCAGCCGCCTTTCTTTCTTTTCTCTTTTGTTTTACTTAAAAAAAAAATTCTTGAATGAAATTTAACAGGAAAAAATAGAATTTCAGTTCACCAATTGGCCTGACAGGATTAAACAATGCCAGAATTAATCAAGTTGTGGGTTTTTAGCTTGCCTTCATCCTCTAACTATAATGTTGACATAGCTTTCACAAGCATAGCCTACTTTTGGACACCTTGCTACGGTCTGCCGAACCTACCCTAGGTATTGTGGCTGAACGTGAGAGTTCGCCATCTTGCGGGATAAAAAAAAAACTAACATCAAACCGGTAAAGATAGCACGTCTCGGAAGCTGCTAATAGACAGGTAAATAATAAGAGAATACAACATGAGTTTACGGCTTTTCTGGTATTCGTAATTAGGCGTAGGCCTTCAGATTTAATCACCATAAAACGTGATCCAATCTGTTTTTGGTAACAGCATTGATCAAGGCTAGACATTTTAAAAACTGACACTGCTATCTGTCAGAGCTTTTATAATCCACCCGAATTACCCATAGATTTTTATATTGAGATTACCTGCTTTGGCTAAACGTGGGTCAGTCTCCCCAATTTTGATATTTTGATATACCAATTTTGATATATAATTTTGCCCAACTGTAAACTTTTGAATTGAATTCTTAGAACAAGAAGCTGTTATCTAACCGTAATGTGATTTGTGCTAAATCGCTTTTATGGTGTTTACATTTTCTGGAAATTGGAAGTAGGATAGTGGGTCTATTATATTGTTGCATTGCGGGAAAAGTAGAACATGGAAAATGCTGAAGGCCGAGTGTTAGCGAAGTATAGAATGACGAGTTTCTAAAGACCTATATTCAGAGGACCTCGGGAAGCATTTTTAAGCCCCCCCTCCAGCACAGAGTCGGCTGCCCCCTCTAGAAAAGATGCTGCCTGCGCCCATGTCCCCTAATGTTCAAATAAATAGCTCAAATTATATTGTTATATAAACTAAAGTTTATATGATCGTTATATTTTATTAGGATTAATCTAACTTCACTTAATGGGCGTGTTTCGTTTAATTAACAAGTACCTTTTTTCTTTTTTTTGTTGGATAAATTTGACTTTCATATGTTTTCTCGACGTTTAAATAGAAATATTGGGTTTTGTGCTTATTTTTATATTAAACAATCCGCGGTAATGAAGTCTATTTCAGGAGTGACTCGTGCCGACATTAGCCAAAAATCAAGTCTGGAACGCAAATAATTCTATTGTTCGTGGTTTTTCCTGGCCCTACTCAGAAAATAATAAACTCCAAACCTCCAATTGCCAAGATGAGGCACCGATAATGAGGCACCTATTTGAGGCACCTTGTATGCCAGATGAAATTGAAGATAAATTTAGTGTAAGTGTTTTCCCTCAAAAAGATCGAGAGAGTAGAGTTCAATATGAAAAACATCCAGTGATTCCACTCAGTTTCCATTCAGTTATGATTCATTTATTTCATTGGCAAAAGAAAAGAACTACAAGAGAAAAAAAAACTAGTGAAATGAAACTGTAATTTAAAAATCCAGTCTTTGATAGCATTAAATAAAAAAAACAAGTTATTTTTAAACTGAAAGTTGAATATTAAACTTAAAACTTAAAACTAAAATTTAAAACTAAAACTTAAAACTAAAACTTAAAACTTAAAATATTAAAACTTAAAACGAATAGAAATTATTACGTATATGAGGTGGTGCACCCCCTCGTCAATACCTTGCTCTTTACGTTGAAGTTCGAATTTTGTTCCAATTCTTTAAGATTGACCCCTGAATCACAAAGGCCGTTTAAATTATACTAGTGGAATTTATTTTATGTGTTGAGGGGGATACGATTTACCTGGATTGTGGAATATTTGATTTTGGGGAATTTTTAGGAGGATTGTTGTAGCTACCTAATAACGCAAGGCCCAGCGAGAGTAGAGTGTGTTGAAATATGATGTATTAAAAAAATGGTGTTATATTTTTATTATTTTTTTTATTTAAGTAAATATAGTGAAAAGTGTTTTAAAGTGTTCTGAGAAAAGTGAATGTATTTTAAAGTAAAAAAACCTATAAGCGTTGTAAATTTGTATTTTAATGTTAGTTATAGGCCTAATGAATGGGAACAGCCCCTTGCCGCCGTGGGTAGCTCGACTGAGAATTTTGAAATTGTTGTATGGTAATTTAATGGATGGAGAATCGTATGAATGAAAAAAAAAGTTTTTAGGAAATAGGTAGATAAAATGTACTAGGATAGAACAAATTTGTATGTGAGGAATTATAAAAGTGGAAAGCTATGGAACGTCGAGTAAGAGGCAAGATAGATAGGTAGTAAAGTGAAGGAATAATAGAGAAATAGGGACAAATTAGATAGATTACAAATAAGCAAGGAGTCTTAGATAAAAAAAAGAAGAAAGAAACAGGATTGATTTTTTTCTTCCTTTCAGGAGTACGAAAAGGAAACAACAACCGGTTTGATTCTATCCATTAGGTGAAGTATCACTAACCTATCATTAAAAAAACTAAAAAGAAGAGGAAACGCAGAAAGGAGGACCAAATACCGCTGAATAAAAGAAAGAAAAGAAGAAGAATTTAAAATATGCATTAGAAAATGATTTTGTATTTTTTCAATATTATAGTCTATTTTTGAAAAAAAAGGCTGTTTAATTAGAATAAATAGCTCTTTTGAAAGTACTAAAAAAATTTCAGCGTAAAGAGCGAGGTATTGACGAGGGGGCAAACCCCATTATATACGTAATAATATCAGATCGTTTTAAATTTTAATGTCGCTCCTTACTTTCAGTTGAAAATACTTGTTTTTTTTATTTAATTTCTGATCGTTTTTTGAATAATGCTGTGAAATCCGGCGCCCCTTCATGGAAAATTCTCTTTTCTCATGAAACATTCCTCCATGGAAAGATCCTCTTACGTGACCTACTACATCGGACCCCCCCCCCCCCCCACTGAAAAAATCCCCCCTGAAAATGTTTGTATACTACCGAATAACCAATACTATATGTAAACAATGGGCAAAGTTTATAACTTGCAGCCCTTCCCCCGGGGAATGTGGGGGATTTACTCGTCCTCAAAGACATAAAAGATTCTAGACTAAGTTGAAAAAAATGGCTATCTCGAAATTTTGATTCGGTGACTTTGGGAAAAAATGAGCGTGGCAGGGGGCCTTAAATTTTTTGGCCACTTAAACGGGCACTAGAACATCGAATTTCCGCTCAAATGATCCCTCTTGCAACATTCTAGGACGACTGGGTCGATACGATCACCCCTGGAAAAAAGAAACAACAAATAAACACGCATCAGTGATCTTTCTTTTGGCAAAAAACACAAAATTCCACATTTTTGCAGATAAGAGCTTGAAATCTCTGCAGTGAGGTTTTCTGATACGCCGAATCTGATGGTGTAATTTTCATTGGAATTCTATGAATTTTAGGGAGGTTTTTCGTCCTTTTTTTTTTGAAAATAAGGCATATTTTCTCTGGCTCGTAACTTTTGATGGGTAAAACTAAACTTGTCGAAACTTATATATTTAAAATCAGTATAAAAATCCAATTCTTTTGATGTATCTATTGGTATCAAAATAGTTTTTTAGTTTCGGTTACTATTTAGCTGGATCGCTCCTTACTTACAGTTTGTTACCACGAACTGTTTGAAAACACTAGAGTCCCATTCCCATTTCAAGATGATTTGTTTTATTTAATTGAATAACTGAGAAAATATAGAAGAGAAAAAAAAGTAGCAAAAAAAAGAGTAAAACTTTAAAATTCAGACTAAAAAACCGACAAAATTGTTCAGTATCTATTCGATGAGATGATTATATCGATCGATATATTTATCGATCCTATCGATCGATCAATGCGTTTCTATAAGAGGACTTGCTTGTTCCTATTACAGAAGTAAGGAAAGGGAAGAGAGAAAACAGAAATAGAAAAAAACAAATGTAATTTGAAATTCTGCACTGACTGACAGTAATATTTTGTCAGTTATTTTGTCAGCTCACAACTCCAGAGTAAGAGGAGAAGGGCACAAGGAGAATGAGGAGGCTTCCACCTTCTTAGTGAAAAACAGAGGAAATCGGGAAGCAGAAGGAGAAGAGCCACGACTGGTATTGGAGAAGTGAGGGTGGTATTAAAGGGTGGTTGAATCGGGATAGTCTGGGAAAGGGGTTAATGGTCTGTCCTATCATTTTTCTGAGACAGTCAGCCCCAGATGATGATGGGGAAGAGCCCCTTCTGAAGGTCAGAGATCATATCAGTCTCCTCAGCCAACAACAGGAGAAAAAAAAATAAAAACTGTTTTTACTAAAGCGTAAGTGATGCTTTGGCTTTAGAAGGCTTAGGGGTTGTGGCTCTACTCCTGTTTAGCGTAATTTCTGTTTGTTTTAAGTTTGATTTGATTATTAATTGTAACTGTTTTTCGTTGTCGGTCTAATTTTTATTGTAATTTATTTTCGTTTTAAGTTTGAATTGTTATTTTGCTTTTTTCTGCTCTTGTTTGGTTTAATGTGTCTCCTACGCGTGTGCATACCTGGATAAGTGATGTAATCGTATTGTTATAAAATTTGAAACAGTCCTGTGTGAGTTGAAGTCCCTGAAACTAAAGCACAGGAGGAGGCTCAGCCAATACGAGGACCCCTTCCCCAAAGTGGCATTCCCTCATAGGCTGGAAATAAATCTATCGAAGCACAATGTTTCAGGCTTTTTTCATCATGTAGGTTTTTTATTATTCCTTTTGCATAGAACAATGCTTAAAGCTCAATATTTTCATACCCATAACTGCAAGCCTTACCCTCAACAAAAGAGACAAAGCATACTATTTTATTCAGAATTCCAGGGGAATATGCTCTTAATCAAACCAAGATATTTCCCTGTCAAAACACTATGAGCTGTAAATGATAGAGGAAGAAATACTACCGATAAACAACTATTTCCCTAAAAAAGCTCTGTGGCACCAGAGTTGTCATTCCTTTAAATAAATAAATGTGCCAAACTAGTCAAAAAGGTCCGTTAATTTTTTTTATCTTTAAGAGAAGCTTCGTCTATCTCTAGATTCCTATACTGTGCAATGGACGAAGTTGGAACTTTAGTTTTTAATGTCCCCTTCTTCGCAAGTGAAAAATTAAATTAAGTTTTATGCTTGTCAATTATAATGGTTAATTATTAGTGTGCTTAATTGTGTTACTGGATATTATGGTTACCTGTTTAACTGTAGTTATTTGATGGCTAAACTCAAGAAAATTGTAGGATCTTCCTAGTAGATTTAATTGACCCAATCCATACAACGTAAATAAAATCCACGCATAAACTTGTCTAAGATTAAAACTAAGTAATCAAAATGGCAAATCAATTAACTCTGTCTGTAAGGGAGCATAAGGGGGCAGTTCTTACTTTTGTAAAGAGACTCTCTATTTATAAGAGTTTATACACCAATGTATAAAGAACAAACGATGTAAAAATTTTGACGTACATTTTTGTACATCAAATTTTTGTACGCTTGGGCGTACAATAAGATGGAAATTAGTATAATATCTTCCCAGTCAGTTTTTATAATCGTAAATTTATATTCTTAATCAATATTGCCTCTGACCGGCTAAATTAGAATTATCCACAAAATTATCGTACGATAGAAAAGACTGTAAATGACAACTCTGAAAAACACTCTCACTCGAGTATGTCGGGAACTCATGAGACTCCAAAAATCGATCCCCGCAACTCCTTATGGAAACACAGCCATGCGCTTAAAGACGTCTGTCTTCATAGCTGATTCAAATATGCTATATTAGTATTTAAATCCCTCTCTGTCTAAAATAGAGATGTAATGGATAGTTGGCCTTTACTGTATTATCTATGGAAGTGGTTCATTATTATAGTTCTATGTTTTACGGGGGAAAATGTGTTTTGCGAAACGAACCAGAACTGTGAGTCCTTATATAAGCATAATTTATCGTACTACAATGTTCAGGGGGAATGGCTAGGTAGATGTAAATCTGGAACCCCATTTGGAGGGAGGCAAGGTAGTTGACCCTCTTCATTTATAAATTAATTAGAAAAAACTTTTCCCACAAAATAAGTTTCTCAAAAAAAGTAAAGAATTCCATTAAACCAAAAATGAACAAAAACACAATCAAAAAATCTATCAAGAATACAATTACCTCAAATAAGTATCAATAAGTAATGAGACCCACAACAAAAAGAAATTAAAATAAATAACAGAGTCAAACTCAAATCGAGTAGTAATTATTATGAGTAGGGTTCTAAACCCCAAGGTTTCTAAAAGCCAGAATATAATTTGTACTTTACTAAGAAAAATTCAAATTAATTTACTGAAAAAAAATCTGTATTGTCAGTTTATGTTGATATTTACTCCTTAAAACCTTAATTAATGTTTGATTTCTTAAAGTTATAAAAATGAAAACATTTAAAAGAATTTTTCTGTAAAGTACAAATTATATTTTATTAAGAGACTAGCATTCAGATTCCTTTATGATTATCTACTTTCAAACAGTTAGGAAAAACAAATTGTAAATAAGGAGCTACATTTGGCTAATAGTAATTTCAGTTAATAGGTTATTCCAACTATATGAAATTCATTAAGCTTAGAAATTTTACGTTTTATGTAAAATGAATTACTATTAAAGATGCCATTAAAAGCTACGAGCATTATAATATTTGCCCGATTTTTC
>NC_142808.1:17255797-17310123 GCF_049724085.1 Artemia sp. Qi Xiang Cuo | reverse complement strand
GAGTCGTACTCAAATTTGTCTATTTGGCTTTGATGTTGGATGAAGGATTGGAGTCTCCTCCAGGACAAATTAACGTATTGGGGCTGGAAAATAAGAAGGTAAATTTTGAAAATAGGTATAATGAAATTTTTGATGGAAGTGGTGGGCCTTGTGGTTATTATAGGTTGGAGTTTGAAGATTCTAAATATTTATTCGTAAACCAAATGCAGATGGCATGTAGTAATGTTTCGGATAGATTTAATGTGTTCCATTAGAATTGCCAAGGATTGAATTCAAGTTTAAATTTTATAAATGAAATATCCAGTTTATCTCTTTTTCAGGTAATTGGACTGACTGAAACTTGGTTAAATGATTATAATTCGGAACTTTTACATATTTCAGGTTATAATCTTTACACGAAAAATCGTCAACTTCGCCAACACGGGGGACTGGCAGCGTATATACGTTCTGATATACGGGCAAGTGTCCGAGAGGATATTTTAATATATAAAGGAATGGGTTTTGAGTCTTTTATTTTGCAGTAAGAGCTGTCTGGACGTTGTGGTTATGTTCTGATTGTATATAGGCCACCGTCAGGATCTCTTATTGAGTTTTATGAATTACTTGAAGAACAATTGGAAAAGATCCCACATCGAAGTCCTATTTTTATAATGGGAGATTTTAACATTGATCTATTGGATAATGGATCAAATACAGACCGATTTTTAAACTTGATGATTTCATTTGGTTATATCCCTGTTATTAATATTAGTACTCGTGTTACGAGGACGTCATCGAAATGTCTGGATAATAATATATTTTCAAATTATATGTCGGGTGGTCCAATTTTTCTTATAAGTGATACTTCTGATCATTTTGGTGTATTTGCAAGTTACTCGGTATGCGTTGATAATAAAAACTCCACAAAGAAGAGCAGTCTCAAGCTGAGGATGTTACTCGATAAAGATGCACTTCTGAAATGTAGAAATGAGCTAGCCAATAAGGATTGGAATACAGAGTTTTTCAATCTCTGCGGATATTGACTCTAAGTTCAGAGTCTTTTACCAAATTATTAAGCAATCCCTGGAAAAATGCTCTAAGAATATTAACAACAATGGAAGAAAACCTTCAAAGAAGCCTTGGATTACTCCGAGTTTATTTAGATCGATAAATAAGAAGAAAAATTTGTATGTGAAAAAGGTACGTCATCCCTGCAATATAAATGAGCGAATTTATAAAAGTTATCGTAATGCCCTAAACAGACTCCTGAAAAGAGCTAGACAAGATTATTATAAAATAGAATTTGAAAAAGCATCTGGAAATCCGTTGAAAACATGGAATGTGATAAGAAGCACTTTAGGACAATCATCTGGAGGAATCCCTCAGGAAATATTTCGTAAAGATGGAACCAGTCTTACAAATGCAGAGGAAATTTGTGAAGAATTTGCTAACCATTTCTCGACAGTTGGATGGAGAGTGAAAGAGTCGATTATAAGCAAACCAGGCGACCAGGCTTTTCAAAATTAACATAATAAGGAGATGGAAATCTCTTTAAATCTAAACCCACTTCAAGAATCTTTAGTTCGAAACATTGTTTATGGTATGAAAGGTACAACTTCTGGCTCTGATATTGTTTCAATTAGAGTAATAAAAATACTTTGGGATGTGATTGCTCAAACTTTTGTTTCATTAATTAATCAGTGTCTAAAAGAGGGAGTGTTTCCGAGTTGTTTTAAATCAGTGAAAGTGATACCAATACATAAAGGAGGGAATACTGGTGATGTTGAAAATTATAGACCAATTTCGATTTTACCCATTATTTCTAGGATAATAGAAAAATTCTTTTCGGTTAGAATTTATCAATATCTGGAAGACCAGAGAATATTTACTCCTACACAATTTGGGTAAAATTGTGTACTCCTACTGAGCAAGCAAGCATATATTTGACTAGCATTATTAATATGGCGCTGGATAATGGGTATAAAGTGGCAACTGTATTTTAGATATTGTAAAGGCTTTTGATACGGTCAGTCATGATATTCTGTTAATGAAGTGTGAAATTTATGGGATTTGGGGTCCAGCTCTTTCATTTTTACGTTCTTTTTTGTCTTGTAGAAAACAATATGTTCAAATTGGTAATATGGGTTCTCATGAAAATTGTATTGAGTGTGGAGTTCCACAGGGTTCGGTACTTGGACCCTTATTATTTTTAATTTTTGTGAATGATCTTCAACAGTCTGTAAGTAAACTGGAAACAAGAATGAGTGAGATCGTCAAAAAGGATAGCGCGGCTACAGTGCCTATGTTTGCTGATGATACTTCTTTAGTGATGATCGAAAAGTCAGAGAGATTGCTCCTAGAGAGTGTACGAGAATCGCTAAATGAGGTTTCAAGATGGGTGAGAGTGAATCAGCTAAACGTGAACCCCTCTAAGAGTAATTTTCTTATATTTTCGAGGACATCGAATTATTATCCATGGATACAGCATATAGCATATGAAGATGGTATGATTACTCTTCAAAAGGCACTATGGCATTATTATAGATCGGAGACTCTCAATTTCCGATCCCATATTGAAACTTTGTCCTTGATTCTCTCACGTAATTTGGGGGTGATTTATAAACTTAAATATATGTTTCCAACTAGTATACTTAGGCTTCTGTATTTTTCGTTAATCCATCCCTATATTTTGTATTGTTCTTCTGTATACATGGGTACATTTTCTTCAATTTTTAATCCTGTACGAATTATCCATAACAAGTCTATTAGAGGATTATCTGGAAAATCAGAAAGAGAATCAGTTCGAGAAAGGTCTATAGGGATCTAGGGATATTGCCAGCGGCGGGTCTTCATCATTTTTATATATTAGTGTTTATGCATAGGTACAATATGAAGCAGCTGCCGGAGTGCTTTAACGGTTGGTTTTACAGCCGATGGAATATCCATAGCCAAAATACTAGGGGTAAAAATGATTATTATACTCCACCTATATTGTCTGCCAGGTCCACGGTTTCTTTTGTTATAAAGGGTATAAATTTATGGAATAATTTGGATAATGATATGAAAAAACTAGAAAATTTTAGTGGTTTTAAAGCAAAATTGAAAGAAAAATTATTAAGTAAGTATGAATTCTATTTTTGTTTGTTTTGGAGGTGACTTGATTTGATTTAATTTAAATTAAGTTGTAATTGGTTGTTGGTTTGTGAGTGCGACACCATAACATGAATATGGTATGTAGTTGCTGTCCCTGTACTATTATTATTATTCTTTATTTATTTTTTTCTTTCTTTTCTTTTCTCTCTTTTTATCTTTCTTTCTTATCATAGTGTATTTGAATAATGTTACATGTATGTATTATTTTTTTTTTTTTTTACCTTTTTAACACCACGTCAACAATTTTGTTTTGGGTGAATAATATTGATTTTTGTATTTAAACTTTTGGTTAATTAAATCTATCACTATCACTATCACTATCGCCCACTCTATGAATCACGTAATTAAATGAATGACGATGGATAATTGCTAAATTATCTGCATGCTGTGATATAATGAAAACTTTGTACAATCTGAAAATACAAGCCTTTCCCTAAATAAAACTCAACAACGGAAATCATTAGCTATTACTCCTCCAAAGTGATTTAAGGCTCAAACTATTCGTGATATGAGATCAAAGGAATAGTAAAGTGGGGAAAAAGCACTGATTTAAGACTGGTGGCCTCTTCTTTTGCCAGTAAGTCCATTTTAGCTATTACTAAGTTAAGATGGGCAGGAAAAAAAATAAAAGGAGTCGTCCAGATATTGATTCTAGCGAGGATATTGCCACAAGTACCCCAAATACGTCAGGAAATCTGGATACACGGAAGCCAGTGACAACTCAGGTTTCGTTAATGACCCTATCAGAGGAATTTGCAAAGATGGTGGACATTATGCGTGAAACTCATAGCTCAGTCAATCAATTGAACAGCGATTCATTGTAGTAGAAAATAGAATAAAAGCAATTGAATCAGAGCAATTAGCCTTAAGGTCTGAATTATCCGGGATTAAGTCTTGTACAAATGCTGTGGAAAATGACATTTCTTTGTTGAAAAACGATAATTTTAACCTGCAGTCAGAAGTTAAATATTTTAAAGAAAAGACCCTAAGTATGTCTGATAGGCTTATGGCTGCAAAATATCAGCCTAACGAAAACAATGTGGTTGTATGGAATGCAGTCTGTGAGGATGAAGATCAAGCCAAACATATGTTTACCGAGATATGTACGGATGGACTAAATTTACCAGTGATACCCCATTTTTCAGTTGTTGCAATAAAAAAGGATAAGAAATATTTTAAGGTTAATGTAAAAAACCGTGGAAACAAGATTGAAATCCTTAAAAATGGGAAGAAGCTTAAAGGAAGAAATATAGCAAAGCAGGGAAACATTTATGTGAGTGATGATGCCCCATTTTCTGTGAGAGAGGCAAGAAAAAAACTATATGAAAAAAAAAGTGTCTTAAAACGATGGGTATCATTTCATGGGTGTCAAACACAGTTCCACCATATCTTCAGTTTGAACGTCCGGGTGGTACGAAAGTGAAGTTTACGTTTGATGAATGGATTGAGGAACTAGCATATAAGCCTCCTCCCTCCACAGCTTCCAGAGGTGCTAAAAAATTAGTGTTTTATTGAATGTGTTTAGTTTACTTATGGGTTAATTATCTTTTCTTTTTCGATTGGTTTAATCAAATAGATATGGAAAAGTTGATAGTGATGAATTTGAAATGTTTGGGTTAATGATTTTATTTTATTTTTGATGTCTTTTTGAATGGTTTTGCTTTGTGCCATGAAGCTTGCAATAATGTGCTTTTTTAAATTGTATGTCCGCTTTGCCGGAATATATTTTGTTATTTTTTTTGTATTTATCTAGGTCTAGATATATGTTTAGTAGATAATGATTTTTTTTGCCACCGCCACCCTCTACCGTCTCATACATTAACTTTTATTGATGATGGTTAAGAGATATCGCTTTTACTCCTGGGAACAGCAATGTCCTGCAACTTGAAAGTCGAAGGGTTGATTTTTCCAGCCAGTTTAATGAAAGGATAAATAGAAATTTAGATATTAATGCCACTGAGATTTTCAAAAATTAACCATAAATTTATATTTTTGGAGAGGGGGTATTACACATGTATTGGGACGGGAACTATTTTGGCTTAAACATTTTTTGATTCAATTGTAAGGGATTAAATTCTTAGCATAATTTTCTATTCTATTTATAAATACTAATTAATGTCTTTCGGAGGATTGCTTTCGCTGAAACGTGGTTAAATGATAATAACTCGCAATTACTACATATCCCTGGTTATAATTTATATGTAAGGAATCGCGAGTATTACCAACATGGAGGCCTAGCAGCTTACATTCAGGCTGATTATAAGGTTTCAACAAGAGAAGATCTTACAATATATAGAGCGAAAGTTTGCGAGTGTTTTGTTTTACATATAACTAGACAGAATTTGAACTTTTGTATTGTTGTAGTATATAGACCTCCACAGAGCCTGCTCCAAGACTTTATGGACCTATTTGAAAAACAATTAATAAAACTTTCGATTAGCGCTATGCCATGTTTTATTATGGGGGACTTTAATATTCACCTTATAGATCAGTCATCTGCTAGCACTGAATTTATTCATAGAAGTTTATCTAATGGGTTAAATCCTTGTATAAATATCCCTACAAGAATTACGGGAACATCAGCTAAGCTTCTGGAATACATCCTTTTTAATCTCCCCCTGAGTCTTCTCAAGGTACTTATCAACGATGCATCTAACCAGTTTGGAGTTTCTGCTAGCTATAGTACTGTCACGAAGACGGTTAAAGGCAAAAAATCAAGGATTCCAGTGATCAGTAAAAATGCGATGGTAAAACTTGAAAATGATATAGAAAAGGTGGATTGGTACGATGTTCTAGGCGATGTTCAGGACGCTAATTCAAAATTTGTTTTATTTTATGAAAAGTTGCAGAGTTTGATAAGTCAAGTAGTCATATTGAAACCGTTTAATAGAAAGCACTCAAGTAAAAAACCTTGGATTAGTCCTGTGATTTTGAAGCAAATAAATGTAAGAGATAAATTGTTTAGAGCTCAAATAATTAACCCCACACAAGAAAATAAGCAAGTATATAAAATTTATCGAAATAGGTTGAATACAATTTTAAGAAATGAAAAAAAGAAATATTTTGAGAAAAAGTTTAAGGAGGTCGAAGGATGCCCTAAGAAAACCTGGGGACTAATAAAAGAAGTGATTGGATTAAAAATAAATAGTGTACCTGATGAATTAGTTAGTGTAATGGGAAAGACTTTGAATTCTGAAAAGGACATATGCAATGAATTTCAGAGTTATTTTTCGAATATTGGTCTGAATTTAGCTATGTCAGTTGTACCTGATAGTGGTGATCCAACGTCCAAGTCCTTACTGAGGGACCCCATTGATGTGTCTCTTCACCTTAGACTTCTAACAGTTGATGAAATTAAAAAAAATATTTATGGGTTGCGTAGTAATTCATCTGGTAGCGATCATATTACTCTAAAAACACTTAAATGTATTTTTCCTGTTACAGCTGAAGTTTGATGTGGGTTAATTAATGAGTGTTTTCGTCAAGGAAAATTCCCAGATTGTTTTAAAGTTGCCCGTATAACCCCAATTCATAAGGGTGGTATTCAAAATGACCCAGGAAACTATAGACAGATATCTGTTTTACCCATTATTTCCCGTGTTTTAGAGAAGTGTTTTAGTATTAGAATGATGAGTTTTTTGGAGGATCATAAGTTACTGGTAGAGACACAATTTGGGTTCCGTAGAAAAAGGACAACGGAACAGGCGATGATTTATTTGACAACTATTATTAATGATGTATAAGATAAAGGTTTCAAAATAGGTGCTATATTTTTAGATCTGATGAAAGCTTTCGACACTGTGGATCATGAACTTCTACTTAAGAAGTGTGAGGTGTATGGTTTGAGGGGTAAATCATTAAATTTTTTAAGAAGTTTTTTAATTAATCGTTATCAGTATGTCCAACTAAATGATCCTTCTTCCGAAAAAAAGCGTATTGAAATAGGTGTTCCGCAAGGATCAGTTCTCGGTCCTATATTATTCTTGATTTTTATTAATGATTTACCAAATTGTCTAAATAATTTTTGATATAGAATAAATGAACTAATAGTAAACACGACTAATAAAACAGTTTCACTTTTTGCTAATGGCATAACAGCCATTAGCACAGCTAAGACAGCGAAGCTGCTGCAGATTTCCATGAAGGAATCAGTTAATAGAATTACAGCATGGCTGAGGGTAAATAAATTATGGATTAACATGGCTAAGTCTAACTTTATTATTTTCTCACGATCATCAAACTTTTACCCATGGATCAAGGAATTAGATATGCCCAATGGCGTTATAAAACTGACTGCGTCTTTTAAATACCTTGGGATTGTGATAGATGAAACTCTATCTTTTAAGGAACATGTTATTTTAACTAGCAAAATTCTGGAAAGAAATCTCGGTATAATGAAGAAACTCCAACATTGTTTTTCCAAGTTTGTCCTTCGCCATCTTTATTTTTCTTTAATACACCCGTATATACTTTATTGTTCAAATATTTGGCTGTCTACTTTTTCTTCTGCCCTAAATCCAATAAGAGTTCTACAAAATCATGCAGTAAGGATTTTAGCCGGTATATCACCCCGTATGTCTGTTTGAGAAATTTACCCAAATTTAAAAATTTTGCCAGCTGCAGGCCTTCGTGAATTGTACGTATTGTGCTTTATTTTTGGACTGCAGCAGGATGTTCAGCCTCGTTGTTTTGGTGATCTATTGTCCATTAGGTCTACTGTTCATTCTCATGATACAAGGGGTAGCGCGGACTTTTGTGTACCTAGAGGTATATCTTCCCGTTCATGTTTTTCTGTTCTTTATAGAGGTATGCGGAAATGGAATAGCTTGAATAGTGATATTAAGACTATTGGTGACCCCAATATTTTTAGAAAAATCATTAAGGAACTGCTCTTTGCTGAATATGAGTTTTGACTGATTAATTTATTTATTTACTGTGGGGGTTTTGTTGATATAATGTTCCCAGAGGATGCATAATATATGCAATTATTTTGTATTTATTGTTTAGTGTGATGGTATTAGTGGTGTCGGTGGCCAAGTGTTCTTTGTTTATAGGATTTTGTTTTCTCTACCTCCCCCACGGACAAGCTTTGCTTTTTAGGGGAGGCAGCAATAATTTTTTGTTGATATGTTTTTTTTTCAATAAATCCTTCTTCTTCTTCTTCTTAATTCCCCGAAGTCCCCGGAGGGAGGGCTGAAAGTTATGAACTTCGCCCAATGTTAACATATAGTATTGGTTATTAGGAAGTATAAAGACGTTTTGAGGGGGGATTTTTTCTGGTAGTAGGGGGGTGGGTGGTTTGGGGGTTATGTGGGAGGATCTTTCCATGAAGAAGTTTTTATGGGGGAAGGGACATTGCTATGAAGGGGGCGCCGGATCTCCCAGCATTATTTAAAAAAAAGATCAGAAATTAAATATAAAAAACAAGTTTTCCAACTGAAAATAAGGAGTAACGTCAAAACTTAAAACGAACAGAAAATATTACGTGTATGATTGGGTTCACCCCCTAGTCAGTACCTCGCTCTTTAAGCCAAAGATTTTTTAGTACTTTCACAAGAGCTATTTATTCTAAATAAAATTTTATTTAGACAAAAAAAAATTCAAATGACAAAAAAAAATTCTAATTTTTTACCAAAAGAGGGTTGATTAACCCGCTCGACCCTTCCTATGCATATTCATGAATGTAGTTTTAAGGGATGGGCACACGTAGCTGATTTCGGGAACTGATTTCCAAATCAGCGCCGATTTTATAAGAAATCGGCGTTAATTTGAGCTTGAAAAAATTTCTAGTTTTCGGCACCGATTTACAAAATCAGCGCTGATTTTCATCATGATCATCACAAAAAAAATAGGGATACAAATAAATATTCCGCCAGAGGTATCTGTGGCGAAAGACCCCACTACTGAGCTTAGATCAATCAAGCAACTATTAATAAACTCCAGTTGACTATTTGTGTCCGTGATTTTTTGTTTTGAAAATTTTGCGCAATAAATTTTTCTTTCAACAAATTTTTCTTACCGCTATCGTTTGTCCACTGATGCTGAAATCGGTTCACGAAATCAGCTATGTGTGCCTAGCCCTTTACTAAGTAGAGTTCTTACCTTTGTCTTTAAATGCAGTGATAGTAAGCTGAAAACCATTAGCTTCACTCCCCCAAGCATCAGTGTTATACTTCATTGTCAAGTAGTTTGTCCTTGTTTGCATAATTGGAACGTTGTGATGTGTGTGTCTACAAGATAATTCAGCCTGAAACGATTCAAAGAGTACATTAGGGCTGTTTTTTCACTCATCAATGTGCTAAGATCTTACATCTTTTGTCAGAAAACACTTAAAAGTGAAATCTTTGAACTAAGATCTTACATCTTTCGTCGTTTTGTGCAAACGTCTTTCATCATTCTACTCTGATCAGCGGTCTGAGAACAATGATAAGTATATCATCAAAGTTCTCACATCATTGTTCTATATGGCAGAACAGTGGCGGTCTTCACACTTTTTGCTAACATCAGTGAGCTGTAAGATCTTAGAAGAAAGATGAGTTAAAAACGATAATCTTTGCAGAAACATGTAAGATCTTAGTGCTAAAAAACGGGCCTATTATCTGCTAAATAAATTTTGCTAGAGAGGAATTTCGAAACGAGGTTGCAAATGTCGTTTTATCATACTACATGTGATTTTTTGCATCATAAAAATCACATGAAAAACCCGGAGCATCTCTCGGGCATCTTATTTTTGCTGAAACTATCGCAGTAACTAATAACTTCAGAGATAGTTAATGCAAGCCTATACCCGCAAATCAAAGGGGATTTTCTATTGAAAGGGGTATGAAAATGCGGAAGGATAAGGCTTTTGACTCCATATATTCGGTTCTCTTAGATTGACTCTTCCGGTCTCTCCTGTTTGAAGGTAAGGCTGGGACCCTAGAGGATGTGAAGTACATTTTGGAACGGACAAAAAAAATTAAATATGTTACACATTTTGGATTAATCTATTACAAGCAAAAATTGCGGCTGAACAATGCTTTAGTGCTTTGAATTTAGATGAAGACACGTATTTGTTCAATATATGTTGCCCAGTGAAGTTCAAATAACACTCTAGACTTTTAAATGGTTTGAAGGGTGGTGTCCAAATATGAACGAATTTCGAATATTTTTTATGAATTTCCATTAAAACAGTAAGGTAAGGTAATTAGTAACGTCTACTAAGTAAGGTTTACTTTAGTAAGGTAAACCTTACTAAGGGTCATGTCTACAGATCTTTATAGTGTGATTTAGACCTCTTCAACCCTAACGCTTGATCCAAGGTGGATCCAGGTTTTTTTCGGGGGGGGGCAAAATAGGATGATCCTATAAACTTGCGTTAGGAGCATATTTAATTAACATGAACTTGCGTTAGTTAAGTAAATTACATTACTTTGGACTACATTGGGGGGGAGGCGCCCCCTCGTCCCCACTGGATCCACCACTGCAATTGATTTCCAATTAGCTCAGTTAGGCCAATCAGAGCAGGCTCTCTCCGTTGTAAGCTACTCTTATTGGCCAAGGGTTTAGCTTGCCCAATAGCATTCTGGAATACCTTTCTACCGATGCCATAAACCTAGAATAGAAACAGAAAAATCCTTCAGTGTACCCTGCAGTACATAAAAGAATAATTCATAAGGCTGTCAATAGTCTGCCAATTACCTGTTAATTGCCTGTCAAATAGGCTGTCAATTAGCAGCCCTGAAATAAAAAATTTTTGTGATACAATTTTAGATCGGTAAAAAACTCAAGAAAGATTAGTTTTCAGCAAAGCGCTAGTTTATCAGAATTCCACCTAACCTAACATAACTTATAGGGGAAAATCAGGAGCCAGTTTGTTTGGAAAAGTTTTTCCAAAATGCGTTGGATAAATTACGAAGCAGTGGCTTTTGTCCGTTTGAACTTTGAACTTTGCTCTGTACTTTCACCATAAAAACTTTGTTTTTCAAAATTATTTGGTACTTACGTGTTATAGCGACCACACTGTTGTTCTTGAGCTAAGTAAAACCGGTTTCTCTGTCTGCATTCAGAGACAATTAGCTTAGTTTTAGTGAGATAAACTTTGGCTAGGTATTTAATATAACGTGTTTTGGGCGACCTACTTTTCACAATTCTCTGTTGTAGTTTCCATAACTTTGTTACTAAAGCATTATATTTTCATCATATTTTGGTATAATTCATCAGGACTAACCTAACTTTACTTCTTGGGTGGGGTCGCTATAACACGTAAGTACCTTCAATTTTTTTACGTTTCTTAAGTTTTTAAATTATTGACAATAAACTTATAAGATATTTTTCTCACTTAGGCAACGACATTAATGAAGTTTACGTGAGTTTTCACTAAAATAAGGCATTAACTATTGGCTTCACTTCACATCTCTTTTAAACTTTGCCTCCACAAAAGAGTCTATGGAGTATTTATTTGTGGCATCTTTGAGAAGTTGTAAATAAAAAACTCAATTAACTATGAAATTATTAAAGGAATTTAAGATGATTCATTATCTTAAAATCACTTTGCGAGCCTCAGCGTCGACTGACCATCTCAAAGACACAAGACGGAAGAAATTAAACGTTTTTTTAATATTTCTGAGACTATAGGTGTTGCCTTTTAGTTTTCTGTTGTTTTTTCGGAGTTCTTATCCCAGATTCTAAAAGACCGCCGAATCGATTCTAAATAGTTTGGCCACAAAAACTTAAATAAGTTTATAATGGACAAGAGAAAGTGATTCTTTACGGTATTGAACCCCCTCTGAGCGTGTAGTAAATATAATTCACGAAATTTGTGTTATCAATATTTTAACTTCTTTGACTTTAGTATTATAGGAAACATATTCCTTGGAAATGAATCGGTGCTTGAAAGAGAATACGCATTAAAAAAAAGTGTCCTGTCCGAAATTTTATCATATGTTATCATGGCCACAAGACAGATCTATTACGACTAAACTAAAGCATCTTGTCTTTCAAGATATATCTTGTCTTGTCATCTTGTCTTATAGCACTTTCAGATGGCATTGTCCAGTCGACTTTGCAAAAGGGTGATTAGATGTAAAAATTAGCTTTTAAGTGGCCCTTAAACACCTCTCTATCATGTTGTAGTAGCCTTTTAGTTCCTTAAGGTGATATAGGAAAGAGAGGATTGCAAACCTCAGGGTTAGGATTTTGAATTATGGAAATTATGATAGTACCCTTTCCCTTCTTCCAAGCCTTTTTATTCCGAAAATGAAATCTAGAGTAAACTTTTTTGGTGCCATATAGCACCCTGTGATGGCGTTATTAACTTAAATTTATAAACAAATTCGATACAAAACTTGGCTTTTAAATGAGCCCTTAAACAGCTCTCTATGATGTTCCAGTGCCCCAATAACGGCAAAGAAAAAAAGGACACATTAGTGCTACGGTGCAAAAAAAAAAAAAAATTACATCTTTTTGTTGCTGAAAGTGGGAGATTGTAAACGCTGCTGAGATGCTACTGAGTCATCTTCTCAGTGGAGGTCTTTCCCTCGCCACTCAGCGCGTCCCCAGGTGGCAGATAGGGAAGCGTCCTACAGATATGTAGGGTAACTACGTAGGAGATGCGGACCAAGGGGGTACCTGGTCCCTGGGGGTCCATAATAAAAAGTGGGGAACCCTCGTTCGAGGCTGTAAATACAGGTGAAGGAGGAAGAAGGCCCCTCATATGCACATTCAGCAGGGCCCACCGGCGTGTGGACACACCCCGTGAGTTACAAACCTTCTCGCAGCGATGGGTTAATTGCATGGTGATGCAGAACACCATCGCGGGAGGATCTTTTATAGGAGGACAACTGTGGCAGGGCGTAAGATCCAGATCTATGGACAACAGCCTCTGCAAAGCGCTTCCTCTACCCTTTCGGCCTCAGAACTTAGACCTAGAAAAATTATGAATACGGCTACGGCGTTCCCGGTGAGCGACGCAGCCCCTTGGCGTGGGTGTCAAGAATTAAGCAAGGGAACCATACTACGGCGTTCCCGACAGGCGAAGCAAATTCGAATATGGTGACGAAGTCGAAAAATCTACAAGCTACATCCTTGGGAAAACTAACTACAGTCATAAAACAATCAAAATCAAGAATAACTGTTGGTTGTTGGAATGTCAGATTTGTTAAACAAGAAGCTACGCAAGCTCTCCTTGTCCATGAGATGGAGAAGTACAATATTAACATATTATACGTTTCTGAGGCGACAATCTCCGGTTCTGGCTCTACAGTAATTATAGCGCACGAAACGTTACAACAGTTCCACTTTTTTTTACTCTGGAGTAAACAATAACTTGGGACCCCATGGCGTTGGTTTCTTCATGAACCAAAGAAACAGAAACGCACTTCTTGAGTGGAATCCTGTTTCTCCCCGACTGGCTAGGATTAGGCTTAAAGGCAGCAGTGCTGAAAACGTATCCATTCTCTCCGCATACGCCCCTACTCGTGATGCCACAGTTACTGCTAAGAATGAATTCCATTCGGAATTGCAACAACTGTCTTCTTCGGTGGCTGCACGAGACTACCTGATTATTGTAAGAGACTTCAACGCGAGAGTTGGTCTATCTGATACCCCCACACAAGTCTTTGGAAAGTTCGGACTCTGGCACTGATACGAAAATGGGCAAAGGCTGGTAAACTATGCTTTGTTGAATCATCTTGTTGTAACCAACACCGTGCTTCAGCACAAGCCAAGCCATCTACTGACCTGGCATTCCAGCGACGGTGTCACTAAGGCCCAAATTGACTTCATTCTCGTCCACCAACGCTGGAGAAGTTCAGTAATAGACTCCCGCTCTTATAACGGTGCAGACACAGGCTCAAAATCAGGGTCTTAAAATCAGCTTTCCTTAGAAAACCGTTGTAGAACCGGCGTAAAATAAGTGTAAGAACAAAGTTCTAGTTACCTGATCTTGGTTTGAACCATGCTTCTTTATGGATGCTAAGCTTGGTCAGTAAAGCGACTATATGAAAATGCACTGAAGGTGTCTGAGCATAGATTTCTGCGTAGCATTCTCAGTTTAAATCTGAATAATCGCATATCAAACGTGGATATCTGTGGTATCAAGAGATGCGTTGGCATCACAATCAACTAGCGTCGACTGAAATGGTTTGGCCAAGTCTTACGTAGGCAACAGAGTACTTGCCTCACCAAATTCTTCTAGCTCAGCCACTAAACTCATGAAAGAGACGCCAAGGAGGACAGCGGGAAAGCTGGTGGAACTTGGTTAGATTACATCTTGAACCTATTGGGGGGTTCAGAAAGTTTGGTCACAGATGGACTACTCAATGGCTCCCATTTGCAAAGCAGCTGGCAGTAGACCGCACTACGTCGTTCAAACAAGTCTCGAAGCTCCTTAATACCGGGCAAGGTGGAAACGCCTGATTCCCGCCACAAATACAAGAACAAGATTGTAGGCGTTCTGAGTAAGGTTTTTGACAATGGCAATCTTAATGGTTGCTTTTGTATCGATCCGACGATATTTTCGGGGAGTCTCAGGATCATTTTCAAAAATCCTGCGAATCACATTTCAAAATAAAATTTTACTATCAAGGTTAAGCGAAATAATAGTTACTTTTCCTGAATCAGCTATAAATGGTAACTTTTTTTCAACAGACAGTTAAAAAAAGAAACACATTTTAAACTTTTGGGGGTGAAATTCTACTTTAGCTACTTTTGGCTATCTTGGAAAGGGGTTAGGTTAGGAAAATGAATTTTTCAGGGATGGGTCTACAGGCTAAAGTATGTCCTGGGAAGGTATTTTGAAGTACTTACCTCTTCTCCTTCTCCCTCTAGAGGGTCCTGATCTTTGATGATATTTGACCTTTACAAACCTCCGTGTTATAAAAGTGAAACCTTGCAAAATGGATCTACCACAAAATAGAGTATCACAAAATTGTTATCAGCTTCACAACTTTGCTCAATCCCAATTTATAAGGTTCTAAAGATATGCAAATACATTTCCTAAATTTTGAAAAAAAACAACATTAATATGGCTTAAAATTCTACTCAAATAACGGATATTGCATTTTCAGAACTAAAACCAGAGAAAAAGAAACCGATAACAGAAAATTAAGCTAAAATGCTGTTTTGTCAAAATTTCAATAGTTATAGACCTGTCATGTAGGCAAATTTCAGGACCCTCTAGGGAGAGAAAGAGTGGAGGAAGGTACTTCAAAATACCTTCCCAGGACATATTTTAGAATGTAGACCCATCCCTGAAAGTTTCATTTTACTAACTTAACCCCTTTCCATGATAGCCAAAAGTAGCTAAAGTAGAATTTTACCAATAAAAAAAGGTATGTGTTAGCCACTGAACAAATCAGGTGAAGTATATTTACGACAATCATTAAAAAATAGTTTTTCAGAATCCTAAGAATAAAGAGAAATATCATAAGTCAGTTTGTTTGAAACAGTTTTTGAAAAATACTGTACATAAATTGCAAAGCAGCATTTTTTTTTCAATTGGAGTTTCAACTTTGCTCTTTATTTTCACCAGAAGAAATTTTTGTTTTTAAATAAACTGGCCAAAGAGTCTGTTAGCTATCAGACATGAAAAAAGAAAAAAAAATTACTTAGGCTCTAACGTGGGGATCATACCATCTGTGAGAACAGACAAGGTAAATTCACCAAATTAAGGATAAATTCGCTACCTTTAAATGTATGTTGCTGACAGTATGCAACTTCTTCAAACTGTATGCAACGCTCAATTGACTTCAGGCTTTTGACAAAAAAAAAGAAAAAATTATGCATACTCCATCTCCTTGGAAGCCAGCTAACTTTGATTGTAATGATACCCCAGAAAAATGCCCATTACATAGTAGCAGTAATAACGCGTCATTGTTCTCAGATTAGTGCATCGCTGGGAGATAAGGGCACCTCCCAATTATATAAAGTAAGACTCAAGTTCAAGCCAAACACTTTCAGCTGGCTAGTCTCAATATAATATTTTAATATATTTCTAATATCTTACCTTAGGCGTTCCGATAGCATGTCCTCCATCGTAGATAAGAAGTCTATCATTGCAGTCAAGTTGTAAGTGCTGAAACTGAAGTGTAAACTTTTGAAGAACTGTTTCGGTTTGGAAAGTTGCCACACAGTTAATATTCCTCTCAGCTCTCGATATTACAACTGCCCCATCAATTTTCCTGTACATTGTTGATAGGTAAGGATCTTTGCACAATTGTGAAATGTAATCTGAAACGGAATAACTTGGAAAGTAGATCTGAGTTCAATCAAAGATTTAATTTCTAAATCGTTAATAAATTTGTTAATGATTCATTAATGATTTCAGTAATTAAATGAAATCATTTTATTAAACTTATTTTGTTAATAAAAATAGTATGCAAGTAAATTGTAAATTAATTATAGAATTGGTACTAAAAATAAGGATTTTTTAGCTTTTTTATTTATTCATTGATTTGTTTATCCTCGTTTTCAGGGAAAATCCTCGTTGATATGCAAATCTAAAAGTCAATCAAATACTTCGAGAGCGGAATAAAAAAAATTATAAGAATTCTTAAGCAATTTAATTCCTATGTAAATTTCGAAAACAAAGCCTTAACCTACCCTCTATTTGTAAAAACTTTTCTATGAAGGTTATTTTCAATTGCGGAATCCACCTCAAATATTTAGTTTATGAACATTAGAATTTAGAGAGCAAGGCCACTAAATAAAAAGTCAAAAGAGTTATTTGTTTTAATTATGCAACTGAAGTGTTTCTAAGTTTCAATTTATTTATTTCTTTTCATGAAAATGTATAAATCAGATGTAAGAAATTTGTTCTGCAAGAAAAAGAAAAAAAGACAGCCAATTTTGTTAAGACTGTTTCAGTTTTTTGTATAGAAGTCAGTAAAAAATTTTAAATCCAGACATTCAACAGCCCCCATAATCTTCGTGTACATTGTTGTCAAGTAGGGTAGTTTATACAATTGTAATATGTAATTTGAAATGGAATTACTTCAAAATTAGATTTGAAGTCGAACACATGCTTATTTTTCAATTCAGTAGGAAAACCTGGTTCTCATTAAATTTAGGTCTTCTGTAGGGTGGTGCTTCTTTGGACCTTAACTTAGGGTAGCAGCCTATAAAATTTGGGATTTAGAGGCATCTAGTGCCATGCTGATTCCAATAAATTAGATGTCACAATTGTATCTCCATGTAATTCGGAGCAGCTATTAATACTTTCTAACAAAAATAGATGTTTAAAAATTCATAAGAATTTATGTTTTTAGCTCTGAATTCTCTGGTTCTTCTTCAACAAAGCAACAGGTCCCATTTTTTTCATCTATACTAATGACTTATTTTCTAGCTCAACCACCCTAGCAAGTCATGATTCCACCGGTTTTGCGTATACATGAAGGAAATGTCGTACAATCTATGGTATTACCCTAGGTGGTAATGTGATATTACCACGTACTAGGCCGTATCCAGGGAGAGGTCAGGGGGCTTGAACCCCCCCCCCCCCCAAATATTTTCTAACTTGTAAAAGCGTAACAAAAATGCATAAAAACAAATTTTGATGAGTTTTTTTTATAAGCCCCTCCCCCGAAAAAAATAACCCCCTAACACGAACAAAAATCCTGGATACGGCATCCTTACCATCAGTATAATTTTGGTTTCCCTTAGACTCGACATTACCAATCGGCATCCCCGTTTCTAGATGCGTTCACATTTCTTCGGTACCAAAATGACCTAGCTGCTGTCCCAACTTTTGATCTAAAGAGACCCAACCCAACTATTAATGAAAAGACTTGTTTTATCGAACAGAATCGTTCAGAAACACAAGGAAATAGAATTACTATTTGAATTTTTCGTGATTTATTGCCAATGCTCGTGATTGACTTTATACATTCAACAACTTTTTAACAAGCAACTGTGTGATTGCAATACCAACATGTATTATTTTTCTATTTTGTTGGATAGCTCACAGTAAGGTTTATGAGCTGTAAAGTTACTCAGTCACTTTATTTAGCTTCTACTAATTTAGTTATTACATGATACTTTGTACTTTTGCATCCACGCACAACAGATAGCTCAGATTCAAGAAATCATGTAGTTAGTGGTAAGAACTGCAAGGACGTCTCTTGGCATTAGACTCTGAAACTTGAAAATAAAAAAATTAAAATAGACACTGAAAATTTTTTTTTTAATTAAAATTACACGACGGAATTCCGCCTGTTCAAGATTTATATATTAGAGGTTGCATACAAGTCCTTAATTCCTTATAAGTCCTAAGCATACATTAAAACAAAGAGCAGCACCAAGCAACCCATCGCCATAAAGCACAAGATCTATTTAACCAGAACAAAGTCTTGAAGTTATACCTTCTAAGTCCTAAGAATATTTTTTTTACACCAAACTTAAACGACTAGGCGCTTCTTATTTCCAAAAATGTAGTTTGAAAATGTAATTTGCCTTACTCCCCTTAATGCTGCTCATTTTGAATTCAACTCGGTTGTCTCGGTTATTTATTGTAATTTCTGTTCGTTTTGGAATTCATTAATTCATTGCTTGTGATTTATGGTAGTGTTCACATGAAAAATCATTTTACTTTATTAGAGGTTATAAGGACTTGTATGCTTAGGACTTAAGAATGCATGAGGAGTATTGCTAAGGGTAATACAGCAATTCATAATTGGGCACTGCCTACTGGTAATTTAATGATTTTTTTACATGAATGGGAATACTTCAGGCCTTAAAAAGTGCATTTTTATTGTAAAACGCTCCAGACTTATAGGAGAAGTTATAATGACCAGTATGGGGGTCTTCATAGTACTGTTTTATAATTGATGGAAAAAGCTGTCTCCCTTCACTTTCCAAGCGTCATTCTCTACTGAACAGGGTTGCCACCACGGTCAGTTCCTGAAGTGCAACCCAGAGGAAATTTATTGAAAGCTAAAACATGTTAAGGAGGATCAAGAGATCTAACTCTGGCATGAACTGATTTGAAAATCTGAAACCTTGCGCCAGCATTCTAAGATAAAAGAGTCTTTTGGACTAGAATATTATTTTAAGCTGAATTTGCCACCGGAAAACTTGCGTCTGTGGTTCCAGATCCGAGCGAATGGTTTGCCCTTAAAAAGTAGATTGAAAGTATTCGAAAGAAATGCTCAGGACCCGAAATCATGTTATACTTGCTCTTTATGTGGTATGGAGGAAGAAAATTTGCTCCATTTTTTGACGGTGTGCCAGGGGCTTTCGGATTTGAGATTGAAGTATTTCGTTGATTGGGAAGTTTTTTTTCCTGGGATCCTTAAATCTTCATCCCGGGAGACGATTATAGCCGTGATTGGATTTATAAAAGAGGGTTTAAAAAGATGTAAAAAATGGGTTTAAGGTTTTTGTTTGTTTGTTAGTAGTTATACCATATATCTAAGTGTATGCTGGCTGTTGTCTTATATAATCATTGTAATGTTTTTGTGTGGCCTAGCGGCTGAATAAATTATCTATCTATCTATCTATCAATTGCCCAAATTTGCTTGATACACAGGGATGTGCTATAGTCAAAAATTGATTGTTATAGGGCTAAAATAATGCCGAAATAGCATTTTTGTACTATTTTAGCACTATTTTGGCAACCCTGAGCACAGAGCACAACTGAAATGGTGCTAAAATAGCACTTTCGTGCTAAAGGTGGCATCCCTGCTACTGGAACTACTAAACAACCTATAAGATGGTTTGGAAACCTCCTCAGTATGCAGTCAAACACACCAGCCCAATTTGTCAATAACTTGTATCTATCGTTGGCCTTACCCTAGTCTCGGGCCTCTTGTTGTATGAGTTTTACACTCATTTCATGTTAGATTTGTGACCACTAGAAATTCATAATAATGTTTCTTCAATACTGCAGCTGTTTGCAAACTTATTCAAGAAGAATAAAGTATTCTCCAATCTTTAGTCATTCAATTTTACTGACTGTGTTTCTGAGAATTTAGAGACAGTTATTTGGATGCATTTTTTCTGCGTGGTAATTTTCTTTTCCAATTCTGAATAATGGTGTAGGCCTACCTACCTGCATGAGCGCCCATAGGCTGAATTCCAGGGGGGGCCTTTCCTGATCTAGTTGACACTTTTAATGCTATACAGAAATCTCACACAAATAACAGAAATCTCAAAACAAAAGTATAAGAAATAAGGCAGCATCATTTACCCAGGAGGGGGCTGGCGCTTCCTCCTGCCCCCACCCCCCCCTTATGGGCGCCCATTCCTACGTGTTATAACTATGATTAACAAAAAGAAGGATAAAAAGAGGGGAAGAAACACTCACTTATTAGTGAACTGTTCAATGTTTTAAAAGTTAATTTATGGAAAGCCTAATAATGATGAGAGTATTTTCAGCTAGGATATATCCTGTGTTTTCTCTTTTTCTAGATAAAATAGTTTGTTATAACGTACTTTAAGAAAAAAGCGACTCGGACCAGTAGTAGCTCAAACTCTAAGAAACTGAATGTCGGTAACAACTAATACACCAAAAGAATTAGCTTTTTATGCTGATACCAAATAAATGAAATTCATTAAATTCGATCTTATCCATCAAACGTTCTGAGCCTGAGAAATTTTGCTTGATCTCGCATTGATCTTAATTCCCTGGTCTTGCAACCTGCATTTCACTTTTTTGATTACCCTACCCCTCAACCCTTCGCTCTCTACGCTGCAGAAGCTATTATTTCTCTTTGCTTCAAGATTCAATCCTCTCACTTAAGAGTGATATAATAAAAGTTTAAAATTAAACATTTCAACCAACTCCTTTAAGAATGTTCTCCCCATTATTCTCCTCCCCGTCTCAGCTATTAAGGTTCTCCGGTTGTGTTAGTACTTGAACATGGTGGGTAGTGGCGAATCTCCAGCATTTTTATTGGGGGGGGGCACGAAGGGTCCTTATCCGGATAGTCAAAGGAAATGGGATGTATAATAATTTTTTTCTTCAGATTATTGGGGGGCAACTGCCCCCCCTTGCCACACTCAAACGGCGCCCCTGATGGTGGTTAGGCGTATCAAACGATCAAAGTTTTACTTTAGCGTGTAGTTTTTTTTTCTTTTCTTTTTTACAAAGTCGATTTTCAGAAAACTTAGCATGTCGTTCTTTAAGAACAGTTTGTTCCCGGGTGTCGGAAAAAAAAGAGGCAACTTTTTTGAAGAAAAGCTTTTACATAAAAAGAGGCAACATCTTATAAAGAGGCAATATATTCCATAGATTCGGAATTTCCATTGATTTAAACAAATGGATTTCCATTGATTTAATAAATCCTCAACTCTGCTTTACATTATGCTAAAAAGTGACTGTATGTCAACCACTAAATTTTTCTGTACTTTCCCATTATATGGGCCTTTACAAGAAAACCAGTTACGAAAAACCCTTTTTTGACGGTTAATTCAAGACACCGCTATAGAGTAATGGAATGCACAGCGTGGTTTCCATTGCATATACGATATTTAAACTGTTGCTTTTTGGGGTTAGGGGGGGAAAGGTACTTAAATTAGGTTACGTATTTAATATATGCAATCATTTACCCTCAACCTCCCCCCCCTAATGTGCAAGTATATAGCCCGAATTTGTTTATAAACTGTTATATATTCATCTTATTTTATTTGGTAAATATTTCGTTGTTCATATTATTGACTTACGAATAAAGTAAACATACCGCTCGATGCCTTTTTTTTATGCTCTTTCCAAACATAATTATCATTTTTGTCAGAAGTGAATTTTATCCCCACCCTTAAGTATATCAATTAAGAGTATATATTTTCACATTAGGGGGGGGGGTAAATTTTAGTTCTTATGTAAATGACAGGTAAGTTTAAACTATCCCCCACTCCCCTAATGTCCAAATATATACACTGATTGGTATATATAAGGGTGTGAGTAAAATTCATTTACGACAAAAATGATTATTATATTTGGAAAAAGTATAAAAAAAGGCATCGAGTGGTATGTTTACTTTATTCATAGGCCAATAATATGAACAACGAAAAATTTACCTTTTATTTTATTTCATTAGCATTAAGCAAACTTGACTTTTTAGAAAGACCCATATAATGGGAAATTTGGAGGCAGATGGAATTCGTCCGGAATGATGCAGACCTTGTCTGCTGACCACGTGCCTCTGGATACGGGGTCATCCCCTAACTAAACACTCCAATCGAGGTAGCTGTAACCTCCTGTGGTGAGTGGAACCCACCCTTAGAATCTCAGTATCTAGGTTAAACCTAGATCTAATCAGATTGAAAGCCTAGGGTTGGTTGGACTAGCAGCCCTTAAGCTGAAAACTAAGTGCCACGCAAAGTGACTACATAGCCTCGGATTTGGACCTCCTTTTAAGATCTCGACCTACGCGCGTCAACGGACATGCTGACGACGTCAGAAAGACTGACAGACTGAACCTTCTAGACCAAAGGGGGCTTCGAATAGCCACCTGGAATGTTTTGACCCTGAACGCACCTGCATCAAAGAACCTACTTTCTCAAGAACTTCGTAAGAATAAAGTGGCGATTGCAGGTCTCACAGAAACCCGTCTTACTGGAAGTGGAGAAGAGCGAATAAGCGATAATCACTCGTTAGTCTGGTCTGGAGGGAGCATGAGAAGAAATGGTGTTGGCCTCGCGCTAAACGGCCTTGCAAAAAAGGCCTTACTCTTGCACGAAGCTGTATCGGACAGAATAATGAAGGCCCGCTTTGGGCACAAGCATGGCAAGATGACAATTTTCGTACGCTATGCGCCGACCAACGATTCCGACGACGTAACCAAGGAAGAGTTCTACTCTGCTCTGTCTAGATGTCTGTCAACAGTTTCCCCCCACGATGTCACTGTTCTTCTCGGTGACTTCAATGCTACAGTGCGAGATGATATGGGTGTTTGGCGTGGCACAATTGGACTTGTATCCCCCGACCCACTGAACGATAACGGCCTTCGCCTACTCGAACTGTGCCGATCCCATGAACTTGTGATCGCAAACACCTTTTTTCAACGTAAGACTATCCACCAGTACACGTGGTATAGTAACGACGGTCGCACAAAGAAGATGATTGACTACGTCATTATTTCTAAACGCTGGAGATCCTCGCTGAAGAACTGCAGAACTTACAGATCAGCAGAGCTCGGAAATGCAGATCACAGGCTTGTGTGTGCTGATGTCCAGCTTCGCCTCCATGCACAGGGATCGGAAAGAAAGCAGCGGATATTGGGACACTAAAGGAGCGAGATACTTGCAAGAAATATAGGGTTGAGGTATCAAATTGTTTTAATCTCCTTGACACATTCAAAAGCAGCGAATACGTCTGGAAGCAATTTAAATCACAGAACATTAAAGGTGCACAACTGATACTTGGCAAGTGCAGCTTCCTAAAGAAATCGTAGCTAACTGACGAAACACTGCAGGTCATAGAGCAAAGGCGGAGGGAAAGACTTCTTGGGGACATGTCCACCTATCTAAGGCTCAATGGAGTGCGGAACAGACTTATTCACCGAGATCGAACTCAGTTTGTTGCAAGGAAAGCCGATGAAATCGAACTAGCAGCAAAAAAGAAAGACATGGGTAGCCTGTTCAAGCACCTCCGCGATCTCACAGAAAATAAAACACCAGCACTGGGACCCGTCCTATCCAGGGATGGGACACTTCTCTCTTATGAGGGTTCTTGTCTCGAGCGGTGGAAGGACCACTTCTGCTCACTCCTGAACAGTACTAGCCCGTCTATGCCTCCTACTGATAGTCCCAGCCAACCTGGCAGTCCAAGATCCGAAGCAGATGCTCCTCCAGACGAGCCTTTCAGCCCCTCAGAAATTGGAAATGCAGTAAAAAGGCTCAAGAACAATAAAGCTGCCGGTATCTTTGGCCTGAGTTCGGACCTGCTAAGATATGCAGGTCCTGTTATGCTCCTGTTTCTCCACACCCTGTTCTCTACAATCTGGCAAACCGAGATAATTCCCGAAGATTGGCGGAAGGGTGTCATTATCCCTTTATGGAAGAGGAAAGGTTCTAAAAGCGACTGCTCGAACTACCGTGGAAAAACCCTACTGTCTGTCCCGGGAAAACTTTTCTCTATGGTCTTGCTAGATCCATGTCGAAGTATCATTCGTAAAATCTGGCGACCGGAGCAAGCTGGTTTCATGTCGGACCGTTCAACCATCGAGCAGATTTTTACGATCCGAAAAATCATAGAAAAAGCCACGGAGTTCCGACAAAAAGCTTTTTTTTCCTTCGTCAACTTCCGCGCAGCGTTCGACTCAGAGGACCGAGAAGTTCTTTGGCGGATTCATGAATTGACATGCCTCCCTAAGAAATACATCAGACTCTTCAAAACTCTACACCATGGGACGGACAGCTGTGTTCAAGTGACCGGCCAGTGCAGCCCGTTCTTCCAAATCATGACTGGAGTGCGCCAAGGAAGTGCAGTTGCCCCAGAGATTTTCAATGTCATCATAGACTACGTTATGACAAGGACTACTTCACGTCTCAGCTTTGGACTCAAGTTTGGAGATCGTGTCATTACAGATGCTGATTTTGCCGATGATTTGGCCATTCTGGCGGACTCCATGGAGCAGTTGCTGGAAGTGCTTCGAATCCTACGAGAAGAGGTTGCAAAAGTAGGACTGCAGATAAACTGGACTAAAACGAAAATTATGGCCATAGACCCATCCTCTCCTGCTGCCAATCCTTCAGTTAGCCTGGATAGCACCACTAGCATCGAAGTTGTCCAAAGGTTCACCTACCTGGGCTCCATAATTTCTTCAGATGGCTCGCTTCTTTCTGAACTACAAGCGAGAATATCCAAAGCGTCTTCTGCCATCGGCAGACTGAACCGTCACCTCTGGCAAAAAACGAACATCAGATGCACAACGAAGCTGCGGATTTTCAACGCCCTCGTCGGCTCTGTGATGCTCTATGGAGCTGAGACGTGGCAAGCTTCAGCCGCAACCCTCAAGGCAATTGATGTCTTTCAGTTAAAGAGCCTGAGGAGGATCGAAGATCTACGATGGTTCGACTTCGTCAGCGATGAGAAGCTGCTGTAACTCACCAAGCAGTCTCGGTTTTCGACCCAAGCAGCCGAGCGAACACTACGATGGTTCGGACACCTACTTCGAATTCCTCCAAACATACCTGCAAAAACAATCCATGACTTCGACCCTGTCAAAGCCGGTTAGAAGCGACCTCGCGGCCGACCGAAGAAACGATGGTCTGACAGCCTGTCCGAGTTCCTGAGGATGGCAAGTATCAGGTTGAGCAATGTGCAAACGCTTGCCATGGACCGAAGTGGATGAACGAGGCAGACGTCACTCTCTACGCCGAGCAGCGCCCGGCAGGAGACATAAGTCAAGTAAATATAATGGGAAAGTCCTAATTTTTCTATAGGAAATAAATAAATTAAATGTCAGAAGAATCACAAATTATGTCAACTTAGAATAGCACAGAGGAAAGAGGCGCGCTGGCTAATCGTAGGTCCGAAAGTTCAATCCCGCGCGGCGTAAGGAATTTGACGTTTCAGTTTTGTCACTAAATAATTTTTATTTAATTTTTTTATATAAACATTATGAAACTTTTACAGAATTTTGGTCAAATAACTTGTTTTTACACAAAGACTGTCTTATTTTCACTGGCTGGAGTTTATTATGAGGTATGTGGAAGTTTATTTATTTGTTATTCTGAGCTTTATAGCCACAAAACTGGTCATAAATATTAGACTGGTTTCCATATAAAAGTGATAATGAAATATTTTGCAAAAATATTTAAAAACTGAAGTATCAATTGGGGAGAAAAGTTGCCTTCTTGATCTTTTGCCCCCCCCCCCCGTTGATTTAAATTTATTTTTTCAAAGGTCTTTAATTTTTAGGGGAGGAGAACATACCATCATAAATAAATAATATTATATAAAAAATATATAATATAATATATACATAATAATAAAAATATAATATTGTTTGGCACCTCAAAATGAAAGAAAGTATAACTTCACTCTGGCATAATTCCTCTTCTTGCACAAATTTGATTTCCATTTTCAAACTTGCAATCGCAGCTCTTCAGGCCAAAAGGAGCCTAAATAAAAATCTTCTCCCAAAATGAAATCCCGGGCAAAAAATTTAAATCCAGTAATTAACTGATCCTCTGCGTGGATTCAGACGCGTCTCTGACGTCTTTAAAATATAAAACGAGAGGACTATTTCTCTTCAAGGGAAAGGGGAACACAATTAAGGAGAGTAACAGCCTCGAAGAAAAGAATTAAACTATTTTAACATTTTTACATAACCAAAGATATTTCCAACTTTGCATAGTCAAAAGAGCTTGTAAAAACAATCTACAAATTATCTTCCTGGATTTTGTCTATACCAATGAGCCTATACCACTTTAGGTATTTGGGACCCTCACTATTAGGCTTTAAATGCTTGTTGCCTTATTCCGTATTGAATTATTCCGTATATGAAAGGGGCTGTCCCCTCCTCAATACCTCGCTCTTTACGCTAAAGTTTTTTATTGTTTAAAAAATAAAATTGTGTGACAGATTAAAACTTTAGCGTAAAGAGCGAGGTATTGAGGAGGGGACAGCCCCTTTCATATACGAAATAATTTCTGTTCGTTTTAAGTTTTAATGTCACTCCTTACTTTCAGTTAAAAAAAAACTTTTGGCTCAAAGCAAAAATGATATATATTTAATTCTATGAAATGAAGAGTTTCATATCAAAAAGAGGTACTAGAAGAAAAAAACAGCATAAGATAAAACAGATAAAACAGCATACATAAAATAGTATAATAGTATGTATAAAATGACGTATATTTAGTGATAACAAGTGTAACACTTTATAACACTTTCGGCACGACTTTGGGGTCTACTCAGAACCTGCCCTAGGTTCTTAAAACGAACAGAAATTATTCCGTATATGAAAGGGGCTGTCCCCTCCTCAATACCTCGCTCTTTACGCTAAAGTTTTTATTTAAAAAAAAAAGAGCTGTGAGAAAGTCAAACTTTAGCGTAAAGAGCAAGGCGTTGAGGAGGGGACAGCCCCTTTCATATACGGAATAATTTCTGTTCGTTTTAAGTTTTAATGTCGCTCCTTACTTTCAGTTAAAAAAACTTGTTTTTTTTTTTATTTATTTTTTGAACTTTTTTGAATAAATGAAGGTTTTTATATTGGCTAACAGTAAATGAATAATTAAAACAAAATTTTCATATTAATTTACTTTTATTTGGTTAAATGGCTTTCTCGAAACTTGTTTAATTTTATTTACGAACGTTTTTATTAGTAATAAATATTTGTAACTTACGAATTAACTTACGTAACGAACTTCTATATTCATATATTTTTAATACGTATATTAGGGGGTTCGCCCCCTAGTCAATACTTTGCTCTTTAAGCGAAAGTTCGAATTTTGTTCCAATTCTTTAGAAATGACCGCTTAATCACAAAGGCCGTTAATTAGAATAAATACCTCTTATGAAATTACTAAACACTTTGGCTTAGAAATCGAGTTTTAGACTAGGGGGTGAACCCAATCCTATGTGTTATATTATCTGTTCGTTGAAAGTTTTGATGTTTCTGCTATTGCAGTTGAAAAACTTGTTTTTGTTTTAATTTAATTTCTGATCTTTTTTTTTAAATAATGCTGGGAAGTCCGGTGTCCCCTTCATAACAATTTCCCTTCCCCCATGAAAACTTCCTTCATGGAAAGATCCTCCCACATAGCCCCCGCCCCCCCCCCCCCACTACCAGGAAAAATCTCCCCTGAAAAAGTCTGTACTGTATACTTCCCAGTAACCAATACTATATCGTCCCCTGAGAGCGGTTTTGTCGTATCTGCGACTTTTTCGGGAAGTGGAGTTAGGACTGACATCTAACGTGAATTTTTTGCTCTATCCGATTCCGTCGACCATTTTGTTGTAGCTCAGCTAGAAGTGCCCCAATTTTAGATTTCTCGTTTATCGTATCTCACGTTTTGCCGTTTTGTTAAGAGCGGTTCTGTCGTACCTCATATGGGAAAATTACACGGGCATTTTTGTCGTAACTCCGTCGACGTATACTTTTGAAGAAGAAAAAGTTTGTTAAAGTTTCACAATGAAACCCAAACGGACATTGTTTACATCCGCAAAAGCTGCACAATATTTGCAGGAATCCAGGGACCTCATTTGTGTGGAATTGACTAATATTTTGTTCCAAGAGTAGGTAAAGGTGCAGTGTAGCTCCCCCTGATAAAAACAGCTTATTTCTAAGGGTTTATTATTCAGTCAATTTAGTTGTAAAGTTGCACAGATACTGTCCAATAGAAGTAGAATGCAAACAACACACTTCTTACTGTATATTGCAGTTCTCTTAGTCGGGTCTCTGCACCCTATAGTACCGGGGGAGCCACACTGCACCTTTACCCAAGAGTATATCAAATAGGCTACCTGATTTGTTATGATTTTTGGTGCATATATAGTTTGATGTGGAAACAGCATTGAATTAGGAATATGGTTCTATTCCTAGATAACAGAATTGTCTTGTCTATTTACGCACATTATTGTACCACTGCACCATCTCATAATGCGATTTGCTAATTTGCAGAACTCAAAGGAAGTATCAAATTTTCTTGAACAAGTAGGCTAGCCTAGGCTATTTGATTAGGCTGAATATTTTAGCCATATGGATTGCTGAATGTTTTGAATGCATTGATAGTTAATAGTAGAGTCTAATGACAAATACACAATTTAGTTTAAGCATAGCCTAGGCTAATTCTAGAAAATACTGCCCAATCTTAAACACATGATCCTATAGGCCTTGTAGGATACAAAACCACTCAAACATAAATAGATTCAATCCCAGACATGTGCTGTAAAGAAAAAATAGGCTACTAGGGTTTGCTAACTTTTCTTTAAGCTTAATTTTCAGTATAAAAAAGTTTCTGAGATCAAATTGAGCTAATCCCAACAAGGTAATCTAAATCTATACATATGCAAGACTAAGAGCTTGCTTGGAAATATAGGCTCTATTTGAATCAAATTATGCTCGGTTGCTTGTCCAAAGTTAGTGATTATCCAAACACCAGGGGTGCTTGGATAATATACCCAGTTCTTCATCAGCAGCTGATGTGTATTACCAAATAAAGCTAGTTTAAAGAAAAATCAAACTGTTTTGTTAAGCCTAAAGGTGTATCTGGCTTTGTGGGGGAATAGACAAGGAAATAGAAAATCTAATGGTATATTTCCTTTTTTCTTTATCTGATTTCTCCCCTTTAATAAATATTAGAGATAAAAATATGTTTTGCTATTACTAGGCCTAGACTAGTCTATCCTTACAAAGCCTATCTTTAGTCTACTGAAAATGTCATTTTCCTGACCTAGCCACATTTTCCATTTCCTGACTTGAAGTAAAATCAAGTAATTGGAAGCATTGCATCAAGCCACAATGTCCATTGGGCTTGTATAGCCTAAGCTTTTGTTTGTTAAGCTTTTGTTTTGTTTGTTTGTTTTTTAGTTTTTTGTTTGTTTTTTCTAGCGAGGAAGATCTATCTTCTGATTCAGAAAAAGGCAGTGATCCTCTCTATCGACCTGAACTAGATGCAAGCAGCCTTTCAGAACTAAATTTCCGAGAATCTGATCAGGAAGTAGCTGAGGCTCTTCAAGAAAATGTGGATTATGATCTCTTTTCAGAGATTAATGTCAGTGTTGGCTGTGGTTCTAGTTCAAGTGCCATAACAGGTTCAGTGGCAGCAGAAAATCAGGAGCACCTCGAGATTCCCAATAATGCTGAACCTGTACAAGAAACAACCGAGCCAGATCTAAATAGTCAAAGCAATACAGTGGATCATCCTAATTCACGTAAAAAGACCAGAAAACGAATTTCAGATAAGAAGAACTGGGTTAAGACAAAGATCAAGGCAGCAGTAAACTCTGGTACTGTATATATGAATCCTAACAACCAGAAAACTCATGGGAAAGAGAAGAAAGTGAAGGATGTTGTTTGTAATAAGGATTGTCATTATAATTGCAGTCAGGCTATTGCCTCTGAAGAGAGACAAAAGATTTTTGATGATTTCTGGAGACTAAGTAATGATATGAAGAAAATGTTTTACTTGAAAACAACTAAGACCGTTCCAACCGAGACTAAAACCAAGAAGAAAGCGGAGACGCGCAGGAGTTGCAAACTGTGATATTATTTTGTCGTTAACACGAAAACAGTCCGGATTTGCAAGACATTTTATTTGGCTACTCTTGATATTTCAGAGAGAAGAGTTTACTACGCACATTCAAATGTTGCTACAACAGGAGTGCCAAATCCAAAGGCAGTACAGGTACCTCGAAACAAAACTAGTAACGAGGACATTGAACTAGTGAAAAAGCATATTGAATCTTTCCCGTGCGTTGAATCGCATTATACTCGATCCAAGTCTACCAGAAAATTCTTGGAAGCAAATCTAAACATTCGCAAAATGTATGAACTGTATCAGGAATACTGCAGAGAACTAGCAAGAAATGATGTTAGTGAGTTTAAGTATCGTGAGATCTTCAACACGCAGTTTAATTTGTCATTTCATATTCCGAAAGCAGATCGATGTGATGTATGCGAGGAAAAACGTGTAAGTGAAGAAAACCGAATTGAAATGGATCAGGAAGTAAAAGACAAGTATGAGGCTCATGTGAAAAGTAAAATTGAGACCAAGATTGAACGTGACGTGGACAGGTCAAACCTATCTATTCCCCTACTTTGTTTTGATCTGGAGAATGTTTTTCCGCTGCCCCGGGGTAATGTTTCTTCATTTTTCTATAAAAGGAAGATAACTACATTCAACCTCACGGCAATTCTTTCATTACAGAGAAGGACTGGAGAGAAAATCAATGAGGTATACTGTTGCATTTGGTCCGAGTTTGAGGCTGGACGTGGAGCAAACGAAATAGCTAGTGGACTAGTGGCCATACTGGAAAAAGTCCTTGATACTTACCCTGATATCTGCCAGTTAATTACTTGGTCGGACTCCTGCGTGTCCCAGAACCGAAACTCAATTATAAGCTTCGCCATCCAAGATGTTCTAAGAAAATTTCCGCGCTTAGAACAAGTGGTTATGAAGTATTGTGAACCAGGTCATTCGAATATACAGGAGGTTGATGCTGTACATAGCACTATTGAGCGGGGGCTAAAGCATCTTGATTTGTTTTCCCAACTAGATCTGGTGAGGAAGTTACTGAAAGTAAGAAGGATACATCCTTTTAATGTCCTGCAAATGACCCAGTCAAAGTTCTTTGACTTTCAAAAGCCAACAAAGCTGTACAAGTACTCGTTGGTACCGTATTCAAAGGTAAAACAACTTGAGTTCCGTCAGGATAACGCTACGAGAGTTTGGTTCAAAACTTCCTTCTCTGGAGACTTGCAAATGGCTACTATATCACAAGAATGTACTTCGGTTAAAAAGTGTCCCAGCACTTCGGCTGTCCGTGTTGTTGAACGTCTTGTTTTGCCCAAACTTTGTGGCAAAAAGATTGATCTACCCGAGGCGAAAATCAAAGATGTCAAGTATCTCTTGAAGTTCATCCCCAACCAAGACAAGGAGTATTTTGAAACCAAGATTGAACAGTACTACAAGGCCAAGGGGGATGCTGAACGTTTGGAAGCCTCTCCGTCTACGCTAGATCCCTGTCCCATGGAGGATTCCACTGAAGCAAAACGGCGGCCGGCAAAGAAACTCAACAAAAAATAAACGTTTCTGACGTTTTTTGTAATTTTTATACTTTTTCAAATAGTATTGCTGCATGAGAACTCGTTTGTCGTATCTTCATGGTGAAAAGAATAGGCAGCCCACACCATTTTATCGTATCTAAGTTTACTCCCATTTCGTTAAGGGCGGATTGTCGTATCTGTATTTCATTTCAAGTTTCGACAATGAAAACTTTACCTTTTCCATCTCATATTCGGGAGACCTTCCTTGTTATTTTTTCTCTTTTTTATGTATTTGCGAAGAAAATCGGTTGTACCGTGTAAGTTCCAGCAAAGGTGAAATTTTTAAAGTCGTTTTTCTGGGAATTTTGAAAAACTTAGTTACGACAAAAACGCTATCAGGGGACGATCTGTTAACATTGGGTAAAGTTCATAACTTCCCGCCCTCCTCCCGGGAACTTCGGGGGATTAAGTCATCCTAAAAGACATACTTATAATATTTTCGAACATGCTGAACAAAATGGCTATCTCAAAATTTTGATCAGGTGAGTTCGGGAAAAAAATGAGCGTGGGAGGGGGCCTAGTTGCCCTCCATTTTTTTGGTCACTTAAAAACAGAACTAGAACTTTTAATTTCCATTCCAATGAGCCCTCCTAAGATATTCTAGGACCACTGGGTCGATACGATCGCCCCTGGGGAAAAAAAAACAAATAAACACGTAGGCTACCCGTGATCTTTCTTCTGGCAAAAAATGCAAAATTCCACATTTTTGTAGATAGGAGCTTGAAACCTCTACAGTAGGGGTTTCTGATACGTGGAATATGATGGTGTGATTTTCATTAAGGTTCTATAGCTTTTAGGGGGTCTTTCCCCCTTTTTTCGAAAATAAGGCAAATTTTCTCAGGCGCGTAACTTTTGATGAGTAAGATTAAAATTGATGAAACTTATATATTTGAAATCAGCATTAAACTCTGATTCTTTTGATGTATCTATTGGTATCAAAATCCTGTTTTTTAGAGTTTTGGTTACCATTGAGCCGGGTCGCTCCTTACTTACAGTTCGTTACTACGAACTCTTTGAAAAATTAAAGAGAGGACAACCCGAAAAGAGGAAGCAAACCTGATGAAAATCACGTCATTAGATTTACCTTATCAGATAACCCTACAGTAGAGGTTTCAGGTTCCTATCTAAAAAAAATCTGGGAGAAGGCATTTTATTTTCCCCAGAAGAAAGATCACTGATGCATTTTCAGTTTGTTTTTTTTTCCTATGGGTAACTGTATTGAACAAATGGTTCTAAGAGACTGGTGGAGGGTTCATTGCGACAGAAACTAAAGTTATAGTGTCATTTTTCAGTAACCAAAAAGATATGCCATGGGAAAGTGGTGAACTCTACCATTTTGTGCCACCAAACTACGATTTTGCCCCATAGAAGACTCAGTTGCTAATAATGGAAATTCTGAGATAGCAAATTTTGAATTTTTTTTTTTGTCTAGTTTTCAAAGTTGGTACCAGAAGGAGGGTGGGGTAAAATCGCCCTCCCATTATGAAAATCTTTTCTTTGTAGCCTATCGAAACACAGGTGGAAAAGGCAAGGCGGGGGGGGAGCATAATGAACCTTACCAGAAAATTTCTTGGGGGTGTGGCAAATGTTATCAGAAGCTTTGTTTTCGGCAATTTTAAATGGTGATATTTTTGTTTTTCTATATATACATATATATATATATATATATATATATATATATATATATATATATATATATATATATATATATATATATATATATATATATATATATATATATATATATATATATATATATATATATATATATATATATATATATATATATATATATATATATATATATATACATATATATATATATATATATTATATTCACACAAGGGAATGTGTGAAATATTCACAAGGGAATTTTACTTCGAGCTTTAATTTTTTACTCCGCTTTCAGAGGTATTCGACACAGGAATAAAATGTTATGCATTTCATTCATTGTTCCAAATTTATCGAACTTCTGCAAATGATTCCCAGCTTCTTTCACTTCTTTAAAAACAAATCAATACGTGCAAGTTAAAGCCATCATAAATTCTACTATCTTCACAACTGAATAGCAGGGAAACAATGTGTTCCCTTCCACTTCTTTACTTTCTTAAAAAAAATTGTTATTTGTAGTATCGATCTGCTAATAAGAAAAGAGTCCCTAGAGTGAGAAGCGCCTCGTTAGTGATAGAAATTAGGAAATTTCAGTAGAAGAACTGTTTAGACCGTAACTTGATAGCAGTTGAGATACCCTTATTGTTAGTAGATGAAACTTTAAATAACTAAATCGGTAAATTATTACCGATTGGATGCAGCTTAACAAAATTTTATGGCATTTCAAAGGGTTTTTTGGTTTTAACTGGCGTTACTCAATGACAACATTTTATTCCTTCAAAGGATTAAATAAAAAAACAAGTTTTTTCTAACTGAAAGTAAGAAGCAACATTAAAACTGAAAATGAACAGAAATTATTCCGTATATGAAAGGGGCTGTCCCCTTCTCAACGCCTCGCTCTTTACGGTAAAGTTTTTTATTGTTTAAAAAATAGTGTTGTGAGAAAGAGTCTAACTTTTTGAATGAACCCTTTTTGAAGTTTCTACGACAACGCTTTCTATAAAACCTTATATGCCCCAAGGGATTAACTTACACCCCTTGCGGTTAGGGCTGTAAGGGGAGTGTCATCCTCAAAGACATAATTTCCGGACTTTTATTCTACGTTTAAAAAAATGGCTATCTCAAAATTTTTACTGCATGTGTTTGGGGAAATGGTGGGCATGGGAGGGATGTTAGCTCTGCACCGAACCCTTTCTGCCGTAAAAAATGGCAATAGCCCTTCAAAGTTTTCTAAGTTTCTGCGACGGAGCTTTATGAAAACCTTATATGCCCCCGGGGCATAACCCAAACACACACAACCTGACGGCTGTGGATGGGAGGGTGGGAGTGAGGGGAAGGTTAGCTGCCCTCCAATTAGTTTCGACTAGCCTATTGAAAAGGGCACTAGCTCTTTTAATTTCCAATTGAATGATCCTTTCTTGAAGTTTCTACGACAATGCCCCCTGGGCATAACTTATAACCTAGCTCTGAGGGTTATGGGGGGAGTGTCATCCTCAAAGACCTAATTTTCAGAACCTTCATCTACGTCTAAGAAAATGGCTATCTCAAAATTTTGATTGGATGTGTCTGGGGAAATGGTGAGCTTGAGAGGGGGGCTAGTTGCCCTCCAATCACTTTCGACTATTAAAAAGGGCACTAGATCTTTCAATTTCCTATCGAATCGGCCCTTTTTGAAGTCTCTACGAAAATACTTTCTATAAAAACCTTAGATCCCCCCAGGGCATAACTTACAACCCTTACCCTGAGGGGTTTGGGGGGGGGTTGTCATTTTCAAAATCAGCATTTCCAGAACTTTGAACTACGTTGAAAGAAATTGCTATCTCAAAATTTCAATTGAATGTATTTGGGGACTAGCCCTTTCAATTTCTAACCAAATGAGCCCTTTTAAGTTTTTCCGACAACACTTTCCATAAAAACCTTATATGCCCCCAGGGTATAACTTACAACCCGTGCCCTGAGGGCTCTGAGGGGGCTGCCATCCTAAAAGACGTAATTTCCAAAACTTTTAACTATGTTGAACAAAATGAATATCTCAAATTTTGTTTCGATGTGTTTTTGGGAAATGGTGGGCGTGAGAGGGGGGTTAGTTGCCCTCCAATAACTTTCTACTATTAAATAGGGCACTAGCCTTTTCAATTTTCAATCGAATGAGCCCTTTTTGAAGTTTTACGACAACACTTCCTATAAAAACCTCACATGCCCCCAAGGCATAACTTAGAACCCTTGCCCTGAGGGCTGTGGGGGGGGGGGTTGTCATCCTCAAAGATATAATTTCCAGAACTAGCAACAACGTTGAAAAAAATAGCTATCTCAAAATTTTAATTGTATGTATTTGGGAGAATGGTGGGCGTGAGAGGGGAGTTAGTTGCTATCCAATTACTTTCGAATATTAAAAAGGCACTAGCCATTTCAACTTCCAATGGAATGAGCCCTTTTTGAAGTTTTAACAATGCTTTCTACAAGAACCTTATATGCCCCCAGGGCGTAGCTTACAACCCTTGCCCTGAGGGCTGTGGGGGGGGGGTCATCCTTTAAGCAAACTTTCAACTACGTTGAACAAAATTGCTATCTAAAATTTTTTAGTGTATCTGGTTGGGGAAAAGGTGGGTGTGAAAGGGGGGTTAGTTTGCCCTCCAATCACTTTCGACTATTAAAAAGGGTATTAGCCCTTTGAATTTCTAATCGAATGCGCCTTTTTCAAGTTTCTACCACAATGCTTTCAATAAAAACCTTACATACCCCCAGGGTATAACTTGTAACCCTAGCCCTTACGGTTCTGAGGGGGTTATCATCCATAAAGACCTAATTTCCAGAACTTTCAACTAAGTTGAACAAAATGGCTATCTCAAAATTTTGATTGGATGTGTTTGGATAAATGGTGGGCATGGAAGGGGTGTTAGTTGCCTTCAAATCACTTTCGACTATTAAAAAGGGCACTAGCCATTCCAATTTCCAATCGAATTAGCCCTTTTTGAAGTTTCTATGACAACGCTTTCTATGAAAACCTTATAGGCCCCCAGGGCATAACTTATAACTCTTTCCCTGAGGGCTCTAGGGGGGTTGTCATCCTCAAAGACCTAATTTTCATAAATTTCAACTACGTTGAACAAAATGGCTATTTCAAAATTTTGATTGGATTTGTTTGGGGAAAAGGTGGGCGTGAGATGGGGGTTAGATGCCCTCCAATAACTTTTGACCATTAAAAAGGGCACTAGCCCTTTGAACTTCCAATCCAATGAGCCAGGGCTTAAATTAACATGAGTAGAGCTCAAAATCCCTATGCCTTCCTAATGCCAGAACATAAATTGCGCTTTACTGAGAAAATATAAATGTTTTTAGTTTTATAACTTTAATAAATATAATAATATTAACATTTTGATTACTAAATATCAGTATATATATATTAAACTGACAATGCACATTCATTTTTATTTTTTTCAGTAAAGTGCAAATTATGTTTTGGCCTTGGGAAGGCATAGGGATTTTGAGCCCTACTCATGTTAATTTCTGCTCGTTTTGAGTTTGACTCGGTTATTTATTGTTATTTCTGTTCGTTTTGTGTTTCAATTATTTATCGATGCTGATTTGTGGTTGTTTCACGCTGGGTAGATTATTTGATTTTATTTTTGCTCATTTTTGTTTTGGTTTAATTGAGTTCTTTACTTTTCTTTGAAAAACTTATTTTGTGGAAAAAGGTTTTTTTAATTAATTTCTGTTCATTTTATGTTGACATAATCTTTTCAGGGAAAAAGAAAATAATACTTTTTGGCCTGCTATTTGTATACTGGAGAAAAATTTTCAGCAATTTGTAACAACTTACACCCTTTTAAAAATCTGGACACAAATAGTAGTGTTTAATTTAGTTTCATACCTCCTCTAGTTGACCTGAAATAGAAAACTTGATACAATTCGCAAAAAAAAATCTGTTTACTTTCTTTGTTAGCTTGGATACACTTACACTATTTTGATTTGGTTGAATTTTAAGAGCAAAAGTAACTCCGACAGTTTGAGCATAATACCCTGTGTCATTCTTGGGATACTGCTGAGATGCCTTATTGGGAGTTAGATTTAAAACAGTTCATTTTGATTCAATCTTAAGGCAACAATTAGTTTTTAAACATAATGGGCAAATGGGTAGGTGGGCGTGGGAGGGGGACTAGTTGGCCTCCAATCATTTTTGACTATTAAAAAAGGCATTATCCTTTTCTATTATCAATCGAAATGAGCCCTTTTAGAAGTTCTTAAGACAAATCCTTCGATACGAAGTGTCCTGGTCTAAAAAAAAAAAAAAAAAAAAAAAAAAACAAAAAAAAAAATTAATAACACATTCTACCCCCATCGATCTTTACTATAAAAATATAAAGCCTTCTGATCACTTTCGACTATTAAAAAGGGCACTAGCCCTTTCAATTTCCAATCGAATGAGCCCTTTTTGAGTTTCTACGACAACGCTTTCTATAAACACCTTATATTCTGCAAGAGCATGAATTACAACCCTTGCCCTGAGGTCTCTGAGGGGTTTGTCATCCTCAAAGACCTAATTTCCAGAACTTTCCACTACGTTAAACAAAGTGGCTATCTCAAAATTTTTATTGGATGTGTTTGGGGAAATGGTGGGCATGAGAGGGGCGTTAGTTGCTCTCCAATCACTTTCAAATATTAAAAAAGGCACTAGCACTGTCAATTTCCAATCGAATGAGCCCTTTTGAAGTTTCTACGACAACGCTTTCAGTAAAAACCTTACATACCCCCAGGGCATGACTTCCAACCCTTGCCCAGGGGGGGGGGGCGTTATCATCCTCAAAGACCTAATTTCCAGAATTTTCAACTACATTGAAGAAAATTTCTATTTCAAAATTTTGATTGGATGTGTTTGGGGAATGGTGGACGTGAGAGGGGGGTTAGTAGCCCTTCAATCACTTTCGACTATTTAAAAGGGCACTAGCCCTTTCAATTTCGAATAGAATGAGCTCTTTTTGAAGATTCTACTACAACGCTTTCTATAAAAACCTTATATTCCCTAGGGCATAACTTGCAACCCTTGACCTGAGGGCTGTGAGGGGGTTGTCACCCTCAAAGACATAATTTCCGGACCTTCCAACTACAATGAACAAAATGGCTATCTAAAAAATTTGATCCGATGTGTTTGGGGAAATGGTGGGCGTGAGGGGGGGGGGGGTTACTTGCCATCCAATCACTTTTGACTATTAAAAAGGGCACTAGCCGTTTCAATTTCCAATTGAATGATTCCTTTTTGAAGTTTCTACATCAGCACTTTCTATAAAAAAAACTTATATGCCCCCAGGGAATAAATTACAACCTTTGCCCTGAGGGCTGTGGGGGGAGTGTCATCCTCAAATTCTAACTTCCAGACTTTTTAACTACGTCGAACAAAATGGCTGTCTCAAAATTTTGATTGGATTTGTTTGGGGAAATGTTGGGTGTGAGAGGATAGTTAGTTATCCTCCAATCACTTTCGACTATTAAGTTTTTACAACATTGCTATCTATAAAAACTTTATATCCCCCAAGGTATAACTTACAACCCTTGCCCCGAGAGTTCTAAGTGGGTTATAATCCTCAAAGACCTAGTTTCTAACACTTTTAACTACGTTGAACATAATAGCTATCTAAAAATTTTGATTGGATGTGTTTGGGGAAAAGGTGGGTGTGAGAGGGGGGTTAGTTGTCCTTAAATCACTTTTGACTATTAAAAAGGACTAGCCCTTGAATTTCCAATCGAATGAGCCCTTTTTCAAGTTTCAACGACACAGCTTTCAATAAAAACCTTATATGCCCCTTGGGCATAACTTACAACCCTTACCCTGAGGGCCGTGGGAGGAGTGTCATCTTCAAAGATATAATTTCCAGACCTTTCAACTACTTTGAACAAAATGGCTATATCAAAATTTTGATTTGGATGTGCTTGGATAAATGGTGGGCGTGGAAAGGGTTAGTTGCCTTCCAATCACTTTCGAATATTGAAAAGGGCACTAGCCATTTCAATTTCCAATCCAACGAGCCCTTTTTGAAGTTTCTACAATAACAGTTTCTATAAAAATAAACCTTATATGTTCCCAGGGCATAACTTACAACCCTTGCCCTGAGGGCTATGGGGGGGAGTGTCATCCTCAAAGACCTATTTTCCGGAACTTTCAACTAAGTTGAATAAAATGGCTATCGCAAAATTTTGATTGGATGTGTTTGGGGAAATGGTGGGCGTGAGAGGAGGACTAGTTGCCCTCCAATCACTTTCGACTATCAAAATGGACAGTAGCCGTTGAATTTCCAATCAAACGAGCCTTTTTTGAAGTTTCTACGACAACGCCTTCTATAAAAACCATATATGCCCCCAGGGCATAACTTACAACCTTTGCCCTGAGGGCTGTGGCGCAGTGTCCTCCTGAAAAACATAATTTCTATCTGAAAATCAACTACGCTGAACAAAATGGCTATCTCAAAATTTTGATTGGATGTGTTTCGGGAAATGGTGGGCGTCGAAGGGGTGTTAGCTGCGTTCCAATCACTTCCGACTATGAAAAAGGGCATGAGCCATTCCAGTTTCCAATCGAATGAGCCCTTTTCGAAGTTTCTACGACAACTCCTTCGATACGATAAATAAATAGTACATTGTGCCAACATCGTTCTTTACTTAGGCAGCGCTATGGTGCTGCCTATGATTAGGTTTATATATTCCCAAGTATGATAGACAGACTATTCATGGGTTGATGTTTTGGTGTGAATGACTTATGATGTTTTTTTTTCTTTTTTTGGTGTGAAGAGGGGTCTCAGGTGGTTTTTCTTTCCTCTTTTTTCAATATAATTCTGTGGAATATATACAATTAATAAGCCTTATTGGTAAATTTTCGTTTTGTATCGTCTATTTTCTATCAATGAATATTCTCTCTCTCTCTCTCTCCCTCTTTCGCTCTCTCTATCTCTCTCTATCGCTCTCTCTATCTCTCTCTCTCTCTCTCTCTCTCTCTCTCTCTCTCTCTCTCTCTCTCTCTATCTCTCTCTCTCTTTCATTCTATCCCTCTATCACTTTTCTCTACCCGAATATTAGCCTTTGAGATTTTAAATAAAAAAAACACGTTTTCAACTGAAAGTAAGGAGCAACATTAAAACTTAAAACGAACAGAAATTATTATGTATATGAAGGGGCTCGCCCCCTCATGCCCAGTCAATACCTCGCTCTTTACGCTAAATTTCAGATTACAAATCCCTGAATCACAAAGGCCGTTAATTAGAAAAGATAGCTCTTTTGAAAGCACTAAAAAAATTTAGCGTAAAGAACGAGGTATTGACTAGGGGGCGAACCCCCTTATATACGTAATAATTTCTGTTCCTTTCAAGTTTTAATGTTGCTCCTTACTTTCAGTTGAAAAAACTTGTTTTTTTATTTAATTTCTGGTCTTTTTTAAATAATGCTGGGAAATCCGGCACCCCCTTCATAGAAATCAATGGAAATATCCTCCCACGTAACCCCCTTTTCCGAGCCCCCCCCCCCACCAGAAAAAATACCACCTTAAAATGTCTGTATACTTCCCAATAACCAATACTAAATAGGCAAAGTTCATAACTTGCAGCCCTTCTCCCGGCAGCTCCGGGGGACTAAGTCATCCTCAGACATATTTATAAGATTTTGGACCATGCTGAACAAAATGGCTATCTCAAAATTTTGATTGGGTGACTTTGGGAAAAAAATAAGCGTGGGAGGGGGCCAAGATGTCCTCCAATTTTTTTGGTCACTTACAAAAGGGTACTAGAACTTTTAATACCCGTTCCAATGAGCCCTCTCACGATATCCTAGGACTACTGGATCGATACGATCACCCCTGAAACAAAAAGATCTTTCTTCTGGCAAAAAATACAAAATTGCACATTTTTGCAGATAGGAGCTTGAAACATCTACAGTTGGATTTTCTGTTACGCTGAATCTGATGGTTTGATTTTCATTAAGATTCTATCACTTTTAGGGAGTGTTTTCCCCTTTTTTCGAAAATAATTCATATTTTTTCAGGCTCGTAACTTTTGATGGGTTAGACTAAATTTGATGAATCTGTTGGTATCAAAATTCCGTTTTTTAGAGTTTCGGTTGCTAATGAGCCGGGTCGCTCCTTACTTACAGTTCGTTACCATGAACTGTTTGATAACACGAGTCAAAATCCTTAATTGCAACTGCTAACTTTTATTTGTACAAGCTCTACGAAAGAAGCTATAAGTTAGGGACAAAAATATATATTTAAATCCTATCGAGACCAGGCTCTTTTAAAGCACTGCTTTTTCCATTTCGTTTCTCCCTGTGATGCTATTATCTCCTGTGGCGGCCAGATGAAAATAGCTTTATATTTAATTACCTTTCTATCGCCAAGGCAAATAAACGCTAAAAGCTTAGGACAAGTCACTTAAAAGCTTTTTGCTCATGGAAGGGAGAGTGAGTAAGCCAAACCGATAGATGCAATTCTAAAGTAAAGTGTAAAGCAGCATGGCAGAGAGCTATACTGCTAAGACCACAGGAAAGGCGATGCTCACTTTCTGCCACCTGGCGTATACCACGTACCAAAAGTTGTCCCACCAAGGTTTACCCTGCCATGCATCCTTGAATCTCAAATAGTAAATATTACACCAAATGTGGTGCAGTTCCGAGACGCTTACCATACGCCATTTTATATATACTGGGTAGCATTTCCGTTACTCGTAGACATTGATGCTCTATCAAATGAGCCAAATCCAGATTGTAAGAGTCGCCCCATGCATTTTTAAAAGAATCCTCTCATTAAGACGCTCCTATTCCACAGCGTAAAATTTGAGATTTTTGTTTTGTTTCTTTTTTGTTTCTAGGATAGTCTGACTCATTAAAAATTGTTAGCCTAGTTTCAGCAAAACTAAGGTATTCTTTGACAGTAGACTTTGAATGACTATCAACCGTTCACCAAGCCTAAAATTTACCAAAGGCTAAGAGTTAAAAAGCTTGCAATAATGAAAGTAACGCAAGCGAGTTTATTTAGTGTCAATCTCTTATTTCAGAAAGTCAGTCAGAGCAAGTTGTCTGTAAATATACAATTTTTTAGTAATCTGTATGCATCGAGGGCAATACTAAATTATTACGAAGCGAAATTTATCAAACAGTTCGTGGTAACGAACTGTAAGTAAGGAGCGACCCGGCTCAATAGCAACTGAAAATCTAAATAACGGAATTTTGATGCCAATATATATATCAAAAGAATCAGATTTTTATGATGATTTCAATTATATAAGTTTCATCAAGTTTAGTTATACCCATCAAAAGCTACGCGCCTGAGAAAATTTGCCTTATTTTCGAAAAAAGGGGGAAACACCCCCTAAAAGTCCTAAAACGTTAATGAAAATCACACCATCAAATTCAACTTATCGGAGAACCCTACTATAGAAGTTTCAAGCTCCTATCTGCAACAATGTTGAATTGTGTATTTTTTGCCAGAAGGAAGATCGCGGATGCGTGTTTATTTGCTATTTTTGCTGTTTTCTTTCCCAGGGGTGATCGTATCGAACAAGTGGTCCTAGAATATCGCGGGATGGCTCATTCAAACGGACATTAAATGTTCTAGTGCCCTTTTTAAGTGACCGAAAATAATGAAGGGCAACTAGGCCCCCCACGCTCATTTTTTCCCAAAGTCATCCTATCAAAATTTTGAGATAGCCATTTTGTTCAGCATGGTCGAAAAATACAATAACTATGTCTTTGAGGATTACTTAATAAATATGTCTTTGGGGATGACTTAATCCCCTCACAGTCCCAGTGGGAAGGTCTGCAAGTTGTTAACTTTGCCTAATGTTTAGATATAGTATTGGTTATTGGGAAGTATACAGAAGTGTTCAGTGGGGACTTTTTTGGTAGTTGGGGGGGGGTCGGTTGTTACGTGGGAGGATCTTTCCATGTAGGAGATTTTCATGGGAGAGGAGACATTGCTATGAAGGGGGCGCCGGATTTTCCAGTATTATTTAAAAAAGATCAGAAATTAAATCATAAAAAATTCAAATGAAAATAAGGAGCAACATCAAAATTTAAAATGAACAGAAATTAATATGTGTATGATTGGGTTCGCCCCCTACTCATTACCTCGCTTTTTACGGAAAATTTTTTTTGTACTTTCATCAGAGCTACTTATTCTAATTCATGGGCGTAGGGAGGGGGGCAGGGGGGCAGCTGCCCTCCCCCCTAGACCTTCAACTTTACATTAGATATGGCTGAAAAAGCAGATGGTTTGGAAAAAGCAGTTGATAAAACTCCATCACACTATCGACTGCCCTCCCCCTAGACAATATGCTGCCTAATCCTGCCTACGCCCATGTTCTAATTAACGGCCTTTGTGATTAAGGGGTCATTCTTAAAGAATTGGAACAAAATTTGAATTTAGCGTAAAGAGCGAGGTATTGACTAGGGGGCGAACCCCCTAATATACGTAATAAAATATACGAATATTGAAGTTCGTTACGTAAGTTAATTTGTAAGTTACGTCAGAACAAAATTTAGAGAAAGCCATTTAGCCAAAAAAAAAAGTAAAATTAATATGCAAATTTTGTTTTGATTATTCATGTACGGTGAGCCAAAATAAAAGCTGTATTAACTCAAAAACGTTCAGAAATTAAATAAAAAAAACAAGGTTTTTTAACTGAAATTAAGGAACGACGTTAAAAATTAAAACAACAGAAATTATTCTGTATATGAAAGGGGCTGCCCCCTCCTCATCCCCTTGCTCTTTACGCTAAAGTCTTTTATTGTTTTAAAAAACAAAGTTGTGAGACAGAGTCAAACTTTAGCTTAAAGAGTGAGGGGTTGAGGAGTGTTTTTTTTAAATAAAAAAACTTTTTTTTTACTTAATAACTGATAAGCACGTGCGTGAGTGTTCGCATTCGTGACAACTTGCGACACCAAAAACTTTTGACTGCAACTACGACTATTTGCGATTGTGACTCTAACTGCTCGTTACCACGACTGTAACTACTTGGAACTACGATTGTGACTACAGCCATATTTGACTCCAATAGCTATTTGAATCTGACACTTGCGATCAAATACTTGCGACTTTGACTGTGAATACTTGAAAATGTGACTTTGACCACTTTCGACTGCAATTACTTTTTAAACTTTCAGGGTATGTTGAGTTTGAGTGGAAATTTAACTAAATCACAATGCACTATTGTGCGTCCAGGTCGTCAAAAAGGTGTATCTGCAATATCTCAGGAAAGCTCAAGGGAATTAATCTTCTATGGACTTTCTTCTATGTTCATCTTAAGGCTCAGCGAGACAGAGAAAATTTTTGCGTAAAAAAATGGATTGTTGAAGCATCAGGCACCCCTCCCCCATCTATAGAATGACCTTTCGGTCCTCCTCCACAATAGCTGATGCACAACTATACATAATTACACATAATTATCAAACAATAGATGAACCAATTTAGTCAAATTAGGTTTTAAAAACTATCTATATTAAGCGTCTATTTTATATGAACTAATTGAATTTTTAGGAACAAATATGCTATTGCATGATATCACAACCCCCAAAAAATGGGAAGCACAATATATGTTTTTTTTATAAATTTAAACTAATTGGCTATCTTGGAATTTTCGATCGATAGCAGCTTAGCCCTATTTGGGGCAATCTTGAAGTCTTGTTGCACAGCATTGAAGTCTTGTGGCAGGAAACTCTTTTGGCCACTAAAAACAAAACTTGAACATTTAATTTCATTTCAAATGTGCCGTCTCCTGATTTTCTATGACTGTTGGCTCAATACGATCACCCAAAAGAAAGAAACAAACAAAGAAAACAAATAAATACGCATCCGTGATGTTCCTTCTGAGAAAAAGAATACTAAGTTTCATATTTTTGTTGTTGGGAGGTGGAAGCATCTATGCAATATGGGTTTTTAATGTGGTAAATTTGATAGTTTGATTTTCATCGAAATTACTTGCTCTCTTGGGGTTACTCTTACCCTTCTCAAAACGGCCCTCCAAAGGTAAAAGTACGTATATGCACAATTTTTCACTTCTCGACTTAATGCCACCACCATACTAAAAAAAATGTGCTGAATCGAATGGTATATGTAAGAAGGCTCTAGTCCAAATATTAACGGAAATAGCATATGGATAAAGTACGTATCTGAAAAATTTCTGGGCGCATCCAAAGGTAAAAGTACGTATCTGTGTAGATACGTACTTTCACTCTGGTACGTACTTTTGCCTTTGGCCGGCACATTAAAATGAGAAAGGAAACCAAAGGTCAAAGTACGTATATGTCATGATTCAGCACAATCATCATTGTTTGTTTACCAGAGCAGAGCTGAACAACCAGCAACTCTGAGCTATTAAAGAGTACTGGCATAGAATGTCAAGAGGCTTTCTAAATTTACAGAGAGCGTTGGTTATACAAAAGGAAAGAGATTTAAGGTAAGAAAATTTTGCTTCATGCTATTTTGGAACCTTTTCTCCAAGTAGGCCTAAACCCTCTGGTAAAACCCCATCTGTACTACCAGGTAGGTACAACAGACCCGCTACAACCAGTTTACACAGCTAGCTATGTAGCTGTCGAATTAGTACAGGAGAGCAGCGTCATACCAAATTACCAACCAACCACCTAAAGCCATTTTTTTAGTATTGCCTACAAACGTGACTTACCTTTGAAATAAAATAAAAAACAAGGGATGCATCAAAATAACCCCTAGAACCTTCTCTGTCATCTGAGATAATCAGGGATTAGTTTGGTCAACTATTACAACAGTGAGAAAAAATTGAGGGCCTCTAAATATTGTTTACCTTAGAAACAAAAAAAAATGTATCAAAATAGCCCTAGAACCCCCTCTTTCATCTGAGATAATCAAGGTTGATAACAAGTTCTTAGAATTCCAATTTTTCAGGACATTGGCATGTCAAGCAAGTACAAATGAGGCATCAACTTCAAATACCGACTTGCCATCTTCCAGTGAAGAGCAACGAGGAGCTAGTTCCTGTTCCCCCCCAGAAATCATCCAGATAAATCAAACAACAGACATATCACCCAATTTTTCTGGACATTCTCGATCAAGGGACACCACTGATGGAGAAGCTAAAACTAAGGCACAGTTAAAACACTTTGCTGATGAAGAATTCGAAAAAGAAGATTTAAGTAGAGGTGATAGTGATGAGTCTGATATTGACTGGGAGGACGTTGAAGGGACATTTGGGTCTTCTGATGATGAAAGGCAGACAACTTTGAAGAAGAGGAGAAAGCTCTTTACAGATTTAGTTCCTCTTTCGGTCAGTAATGATCTTACATCAGATCATCCAGAGTACAATCTGATCCATTGTCCTACCGATCCTTTCCTGCCCTTGGAAGATTCGGCTTCGGATGCAGCAGCTTATGAGACCCAAGATGACCAGCTAAATTTGGACAATCAACCATCTAATGAAAGCAACAATGCTGTTTGTGAACCTGATTCCTCAGACCATGTCATGTGTGTAATTGACGCTGTAGCAGCAAGGTCTGTGGGACAAGATAGAGAAAATAGACGTGAAGAAAATGGTGGAGGAGAAGGAAGGTCTATTGTTGACCTTACTCCAAAACGAGTTCGCTCAGAAAAAGATAAATTTGAAAGAGATGTTAAGAAGTATCCATTTCCTGACGAACCTGGCTGTAAATCTAACAAATGTACAAACTCATGTTTGAAGTTTTCCAGTGTAGAATTCAGGAAAATTTATGACACATGTTGGAGCAAATAATATAAATCAAGACAACTTTGGCTCGCTTCTTTGCTGACATTCCTACCAGTTAAAAGAAGGACTATTGCCCCAGAAGCTGCGTGTAGAAAAAAAACTACAGTTAGGTACAGCCTTCCCAGAAATTCGAATGACGACCCCACACTTACCTCAAAAGTTGAAAACTTGCCAGTTTGCAAGTCTACATTCCTTGGTTGTCTAGGATTAGGCAAGAATGACAGAGTGATTTTTACAATCAAGTCAAAAATTGAAAGGGATGCTCTTGGGAATGAGCTCAAGGACGGAAGGGGCCATAAAGTGGCAGGGCCACCAAACAAAGTTGATCGAAGCCTTGTGATGCAGCACATTGAAAGCTTTCAGCCAGCAATTCCACACTATCGTCGAGCTCACGCTCCAAATGTTCGGTACCTGTCTCGTGATTTGAGCTACAAATTTATGGCAGAAGACTTTAATGAAAAATATCCAGCAAATAAAATCTGTGATGAGACATATAGGAAGATTCTTAATGGTATGAAAGTATCATTGTGCATGCCCCAAAGTGACAGCTGTGACATTTGCACACTATTAAAAGAGAAAGTAGGGGCTGCGAGATCTCCTGGTACAAATGGTGAGGCAACCGAGAAAGAGACTGAACTGTACAGAAAGCACATAGATCTTGTTGAACAGGTTTCAAAAGCATTTTCTGAAGATAAGCAGAAATACGAAAAAGATTCAACTACCATGTTGTTCACCGTGGACCTACAAAAAGTGTTATTGCTTCCCATCATGCACAGCAGAAAGGAGGCCTTTTTTCTATCAAGACTCGTGTGTTTTAATGAGACGTTTGCCCCCGTTAAGGCCACCCAACAAAACCAGAACCTTTGCGTTGTTTGGAACGAATCTCGACAAGGACGTGATGCACCTGATATAGGTAGTGCCTTCCACAAGGTCTTAAAGATGAATAGGGATATCTTGCACTTCATTTTTTATACTGACAATTGCTGTGCCCAGAAAAAAAATTGGACAATTTTTAGTGAATTTGTACTGATAGTCAACAGTGAAGGAGGACCTGAAACGATTCGTATCAAGTATCTAGTGAAAGGCCATACGCACATGGGGGCTGACTCCATACACGGATCGATTGAGTCTCGAATTCGAAAAAGGGATGTTCTTGACTTTGAGGATTTGTGCGACACCTTAGAAAAAAGTAGAAAATTCACGAAAGCCGTGAAAATGGACATAGAAGACTTTTGCCAGTGGAAAAGCTTAAAAGCTCCTGGCATCGTCATGAAGAACTTGGGCGTGACCATTGATGAGTTCAGTGAGGTCTGTTTTAAGAAGGGAAAAACAGAACTGTTCTATAAAACTAGCCCTGAGGGTGAAGAAAAGAGTCTAAGTTTTGTGCCAAAAAAGCTGGTTAGTACAATCAAAGAGGCAAAGTATCCTTTGCCAGATCCGATTCTTGGCGCAAGGGGGTAAAGCCAGAAAAGAAAAAGGCCATCTTAGAAAAACTTGTACCTTTTATGAATGAGAATCGCCGTACATTTTGGCGCACTATGCCTTCATCAACAGCTTCTGTCGATTTGCTGAAGCACGGCTGTGTTTCTTAGCTGCCTGCAGTATTTCAGTGATTTATTTTTATTTTTTTTATTTTTTAACTTCTAATTATTTGAATAAAAAAATGACTTGTTGTACATGCTTCATACGTGGTTTTACCTTCGGTATACGTCATAGATACGGGGTTTTGGGCAGAGTAAAAGTGCGTTTTATGTTTTATACAGACTCTTACCTTTGGGACTTCATTCGAATTCGAGTCTCGAGTCAAAGGTAAAAGTACGTATATGTCATATACGCACTTTTACCTTTTGAGAGCGCCTCTTTATATGAGTAACGGTCCAATGGTAAAAGTACGTATCTACTGTTTCAGGCTTCGGGGCAGTAATAATAGAAAATTTTACTTAAAAATATGAAATCCCCATATTTGTTTACCTATTTAACTAATTTCCAGAATTAGCCAGTGTCCAGTTTCACCGTAAACCGTATTTGAAGCTCTCAAAAGTACTCAAACTTTGAGCCGTGATTTATCGAAATAATGAAAAGTGTAGATACGTACTTTTACCTTTGGAGGGCCGAATGGACGTAACTCCTCGACTTCGTAAAAGTTCCAGTACCTTTGCCTCATCTCAACAGCATAATACTTTAATCATTCCAATCTATAGAGAAGCAAACAACAGCTATTTACTTTTCCTTGACTAATAATAATGTGTCTGTCGGCTCCGAAGGAATGAGATGGTAATTATAGTAGGGTAGTCTGTGTTAGCTATTAATGTTTTTTATGGATCCATGGCGCAATGTAGCGCAACATTAAAAATCGTTAAATTTCAACAAGATTAAACCGGTTTGCTCAGGAATTTTCTAGGAAATGCCGGAATCCAGCACACTTGTTTTCTTTCTTCTCCTTTTTTTAGAATGGCTGCCTTATGATCATCTCGTGAATATTTAAAACATGATGTCAGGCTTAAAAGTTGTTGGGATGACTGCTGATAAGATAAACTAACAAATCAATAACTATAAGAGTTTTTGTGGATTCACAAGCCTGATCTGTTTTTTCTTTCTTTTTTTCCAAGCGTTTATAATAAACAATGGACATTGAATTTTTTGACAAATATATATAAAGGGAATTACTGAGCCTTTTTATTTTCCACAGATAAAGGAAAAAGCGCGTGTACATTAAGTGTCTGATTTTAAGTGATACTTTTTATCATTTATTTATTATTAATCAAAAAAGCTTTTGCAAAAAATAAGTTTTTCAAAAAAAAGTAAAGAACTCCATTAAACCAAAAATGAACAAAAATAGAATGAACTAATCTACCAAGTATACAACTACCACAAATCACTAGAATTATATTATGGCTTTTAGAAAGCATAGGGTTTAGAAACCTACTCAGATTAATTTCTACTCATTTTGAGTTTGACTTATTTTAATTTCTGTTTGTTTAGGGTTTCATTTATCTATTGACACTGATTTGTGGTAGTACCATGCTTGGTAGATTATTTGATTCTATTTTTGTTCATTTTTGGTTTAATGGAGCTCTTTACTTTTTTATTTGAAAACTTATTTTGTGAAAAGAGTTCTTTTGATTAATTTCTGTTCGTTTTATATTGACATAGTCTTTTTCAGGGCGAAAGACTGAGCCTCTTCTGAATTTAAAAAACCATCCCTTCCATAATTACCTTTAATACCCCCTGAGCATAACTTACAACCCTTGCCCCTAATCTCTGGTTTTTTTTTCAACCCCAAAAGCCTTGTTATGTTATATTTTGACTATTTTGAACAGAATGGCTATCTCGAAATTTCTATTAGACGCATTTCGGGACAATACAACGTGTGTGTAGAGGGGAAAGGGTAGCTGCCCTCTGATCCTTTGACTCTTAAAAAGAGCACTAGAACGTCTGATTACCAATCCAATGAGCCCCCTTCGAAGTCTATATGACCCTAATTTCTATAAAAACCCTATGTGTCCCCAGGACATAACTTACAACCCTTGCCCTGGAGGCTGGGGGATTTGTTATCCTCAAAGACAGAATTTCAGACCTTTCGAATAGGCTTAACAAAATGGTTAGATGAAAATTTTGATTGGAAGTGTTTGCGGAAATGACAGGTGTGGAGGGCACATTTGCCCTCTGATCACATTCGATTAATAAAAAATGCACTAGTCTTCTCAATTTCCAATCAGATGAGCCCTTTTTGAAGCTTCTACGACAAAGCTTTCTATAAAACATTATATGCCCCAAGGGCATAACTTACGAACCTTGTCCTGAGGGTTATGGGGGGAGGGTTGTCATCCTCAAAGGCACAATTTCCAGACCTTTCAACTATGTTGAACAAAATGGCCACGTCAAAATGTTGATCGGAAATTTTTGGGGAAATGATGGGCGTTGGGGATTCTCCTTCCGATTACTTTCGACTATTAAAAAAGGCAATAGCTCTTTCAATTTACAATCGAAAAAGCCCTTTTTGAAGTTTCTACGACAGCACTTTCTATAAGATAGTATATGGCCCCATGGCATAGCTTAGAACCTTAGCCCTGAGGGCTGTGGGGGGTTGTCATACTTAAACACATAATTTCCAGACCTTTCGGCTATGTCCAACAAAATTGCTGTATCAAAATGTTGGTCGGCAATGTTTAGGGAAATGATGGGCGTGGGAGGGGAGGGCATTCACCCTCCGATTGCTTTTGACTATTAATAATGGCACTAGCCCTCTCAATTCCCAATTGAATGAGTCCTTTTTGAAGTTTCTACGACAACGCTGGCAAATGCCTGTTTCAACATTTTGAATGGTTGTGTTTGGGGAAATGGTGGGCGTGAGAGGGGTGTTTGTTGCCCTCCAATCAATTTCCACAATTAAATAGGGCACTAGCCCTTTCAATTTCCAATCGAATGAGCCTTTCTTGAAGTTACTACGACAATACTTTCTATAAAATCTTATATGCCCCCAGGGAATAACTAACAACCCTTGCGCTGAGGGCTATGGGGGAAGTGTCATCCTCTAAAACATAATTTCTGGACTTTTCAACTACATTTAACAAAATTGCTATCTCTAAATTTTTATTGGATATTTTTGGAGAATAAAACCTTATATGCCCCCAGTGCATAACTTACAACCCTTTCCCTGAGGGCTCTTAGGGGGTTATCATCTTCAAAGACCTAATTTCCAGAACTTTTAACTACGTTGAACAACATTAATATCTCAAAATTTTGATTGCATGTGTTTGGGGAAATTGTCGGCGTGAGAGGGGGTGTTAGTTGCCTTCCAATTATTTTCCACTATTAAAAAGGGCACTAGCCCTTTCAATTTCCAATCGAGTGAGCCCTTTTTGAAGTTTTACGACAACGCATTGTATAAAAAACCTTTTATGTCCCAATGGCATAACTTACAACCCTTGCCCTGACGAGTTGTGTTGGGGGGGAGGGGTGACGGTCATCCTCAAAACCATAATTTCCAGAACTTTCAACTACGTTGAAGAAAATTTCTACGACAACACTCTCTATAAGAACCTTATTTGTCCCCAGGGCGTAACTTACAACCCTTGCCCTGAGGGCTCTTGAGGGATTATCATCATCAAAGAATTAATTTCCAGAACTTTCAAGTATGTTGAAAAAACGGCTATCTCAAAATTTTAATTGCATGTGCTTGGGGAAATGGTGGGCGTGAGAGGGGGGTTGGTTGCCCTCTATTTACTTTCAACTATTAAAAAGCGAACTAGCTCTTTCAATTTCCAATCGAGTGAAGCCTTTTTGAAGTTTTACGACAACACTGTGCATAAAAAAACCTTATATGCCCCCAGGGCATAACTTACAACCCTTGCCCCGTGGGCTGTAGGGGGAGTTTATCCTCAAAGACCTAATTTCCGGACCTTTGAACTACGTCGAAAAAAATGGATATCTCGTGTTGGGGTGTTGAAGTTTCTACGACAACACTTTCAATAAAAACTTTATATTCCCCCGGGCCTAACTTATAACCCTGGCCCTGAGGCGTTTGGGGGTTGTCATCTTCAAAGACCAAATTTCCAGAACTTTCAAGCATGTTGAAAAAAAACGACTATCTCAAAATTTTGATTGTATGTGTTTGGGGAAATGATGGGCGAGAGAGGGGGGTTGGAGAGCGGGGTTAGTTGCCGTACAATCACTTTCGGCGATTAAAAAGGGCATTAACCCTTTCAGTTTCCAATCGAATGGGCGCTTTTTGAAGTTTCTATGACAACACTTTCTATAAAAACCTTATATGCCCCCAGGGCATAACTTACACCCCTTGCCCTGGGATCTGAGGGGGTGGGAGGTGGTTGTCATCCGTAAAGACCTAATTTCCAGAACTTTCAAATGCATTGAAAAAATGGATATTTCAAAATTTTTGTTGGATGTGTTTGGGGAAATGTTGGGCGTGAGAGGGGGTTAGCTGCCCTCAAGTCACTTTTAACTATTAAAAAGGGCACTAGCTCTTTGAATTTCCAATCGAATGGAACCTTTTTAAAGTTTCTACGACAAAGTTGTTGGCTATTTGAAGTTTCGACTATGCCCTGCACCAAGATTAACTCCTCCATCCCTAACTTTAGTTGTGCCTCTATGCTCACAATAATCATGCGTAATTTTTTTTCTTTATCTTTGGTCACTTTATTTTGCCCTTTTGTGATATTTATTTATGCTAAATTTCATTTTTGACCTTTAATTTTAAATCCTTTGGCCTTTAATTGTATTCCTTTCTTTAATTGTAAATATTTCTTTTTGACAGCTAATTTGGCTTGATTTTAAGTGTTTTTCTTGTTTTTTTTTACTTTTATGTATTTGACTTTAAATACGAATTCGGAAATTTTTTTCTTCATACCTGCGATTTTGTTTTATCACTTTTGATTATTAGAAAGGGCACTAGCCATTCCAATATCCAATCAAATGAGCCCTTTTTAAAGTCTCTGCGACAACTCCTTCGATACGAAATGTCCTGGTCTAGAAAAAAATAATACACTGTGCCTACATCGTTCTTTACTTAGGCAGCGCTATTGCGCTGCCTGTGAGTAGCAAAAAAATAGTTTTTCTTGTTGAAGTAGAAAAAAAGGAAAGAAAAATCTCTGCCAAACCTACGCAACAGTTGTCTAAAACTTGTGCAAATAGAAGCAGGGGCGTAACTTAATCGAAATCCTAGTGGCGGGGCCAAAGTTGAAGCCGATTTTCCCAAGTCAAAAGAAAATGACCAAGTAGCTGCAACTTAGTAAAGAACGAACCACATCCCATAGTAACCAAAAGTTGAAAAACGCGTTTCGATAGAACTGCCTAGTGACAAAAAATTGTCATCTGACTCTGAATCAGATTTGTTAACTATTGTTTCGGCTGATTTTAAAAGTCAAAGTTTATCGCGAAAACAATTTATGGTGATTTCTAAAAAGAGCATGAAAGCCCTTTAAAAGGGAACCCTAAAATCCCCCTCCTCCCAAAGTAGTCCAATAAAAATTTTAAGATAGTCATTTTAAAGGTTAGGTTCCAACATAGTTAAAGGTTCCAATAAATTTGCTTTTGAAGATGATATGCCCATCCATAGTCCCTGGGGAAGGGTTGTACATGGTGTGCACATGGTGTATCGGGCAAATCAGTATCGGGTGTATTGGTATTGTATGTATAGTATGTA
>NC_142808.1:17231999-17255297 GCF_049724085.1 Artemia sp. Qi Xiang Cuo | reverse complement strand
TTTTCAATCCATACCTGGACTTAAGTTTCACCTATGAACCAACAAATTGTATTTTCCAAAATTTTCTCACAAGAACTAGAGTTTACGGTCAAAGACCCTTATTAGCTTAGATTTTTCACTAGCAACTTGCCCTCCACTATAACTTCGATAATACATCCTTCTGCCAATCAACCCATCTCCCCCAAAACACTTTTCAGACATTTATTGTTAAAAATGTTTATTTCAACTTATCCACACGGGTTTTTCGCTAGCAACTCGGCCTCCACTAGAACTACGCTAGCCTAATACATCCTTCTGCCAATTAACCCATCTCCTCCAAAACACTTTTCAGTCATTTCTTGTTAAAAAATTTCTATTTTAACTCATTCACAGGGGGTTTTCCACATTTGAACCAGAGAATGGACCTAAGTTTCATATTTGAACGCGGGAATTGTATTTTCCTTAATTTTCATAAATTGAACTAGGTTTTAAGGTCAAAAACCCTTGTGAGCTGAAATACTGCATAAAAAGCTTATATTTTTATCCATACTTGGACTTACGTTTAACCTATAAACAACCTACTTGTATGTTCAATAATTTTCTTACAAAAAAATAGAGTTTACGGTCAAAAACCCCTATTAGCTTAGATTTTTCGCTAGCAACTCGCCCTCCACTTTAAATTCGCTAATACATCCTTCTGCCAAACAACTCATCTCCTCCAAAACACTTTTCAGCCATGTCTTGTTAAATTTTTTTATTTCACCTCATCCACACGGGGTTTTCGCTAGCAACTTTTTTAATGGGCACCAAGTAAAGAAAAATCACACGGAATCAGACAACCGAGTCTCTCAAACCCCGTAAAGCTCTTTTTAAAAGATACAAGAACTACTAATTCAACAAAAAAAAATCTTTTTTAATGTTCGATAATTATATAAAAATAAAAAGTAATCAGGTTACAGAGTGTCTCAAACCCCGTAAAGATATATTAAAATATATAAGAAATACTTATATAACACAAAAATTTTTTCTTTAATGTTTAAAAAGTAAATAAAAACCACACGGAAAAGCCCTTATAATAGCATAGGAAGGAACATAAGCTCCTGGAATAGCATAGGAAGGGGACATAAACTCTTATAATAGCATGGGGGGGGGGACATAAGCCCTTAAAATAGTATGGGAATTACTATACACGCAAGCAAATAACATGGGAATTCCTATACATGCAAGCAAATAACATGGGAATTCATATACACGCAATCAAATAACATGGGAATTCATATACATGCAAGCAAATAACATGGGAATTCCTATACACGCAAGCAAATAACATGGGGATTCCTATACATGCAAGCATATAACCTGGGAATTCCTATACATGAAAGCAAATAACTTTGGAATTCCTATACATGCAAGCAAATAACATGGGAATTCCTATACAAGCAAGCAAATAACATGGGAATTCCTATACACGCAAGCAAATAACATAGGAATTCCTATACATGCAAGCAAATAACCAGTGAAGAAATATAATAGCAAGCAAATAAGCATGTATGACATATGCATGCTAGCAATTAACAAGGGAATTCCTATACACGCATGCAAATAACATGGGAATTCCTATACATGCAAGCAAATAACATGGGAATTCCTATACACGCAAGCAAATAACATGGGAATTCCTATACATGCAAGCAAATAACAAGGGAATATCTATACCTGCAAGCAAATAACATGGGACTTCCTATACACGCAAGCAAATAACATAACAAACAAAAAATCGCGAAGAAAGGAAACGAGGACAATTAACAGCCAGTGAAAAAATTGAAAAATTATGCAAATATTTCGGTCAAGACCTCCGCTTGACCGTCCTCAGTGCAGAATAAAACTGATAAAACTATAAAAACCAAACCTTAAAATAAAAACACGAAACTAAAATTGGACGACCCTTTCCTAGTAACGGTGAAAGGGTTACCCTTTCACCGTTACTAGGAAAGGGTCGTCCAATTTTAGTTTCGTGTTTTTATTTTAAGGTTTGGTTTTTATATTTTTATCAGTTTTATTCTGCACTGAGAACGGTCAAGCGGAGGTCTTGACCGAAATATTTGCATAATTTTTCAATTTTTTCACTGGCTGTTAATTGTCCTCGTTTCCTTTCTTCGCGATTTTTTGTTTATCATGATTAGCCAGTGTGGTCTCAGAAATTATTTAAATAACATAACCATTTCTTTTATTCAAATCCCAACCACAAATCAAGTTATCGTATATTGAACAACCTCTGATTGGCTCATAAAAAATGCCCACGTCAAACGATACATTCATTGTGCAATTCTTATCAAAAACAAATAGCTTTATACCCCTTTTTTCCAATGAGAGTTAGCTTTAGCAACGACACATTCCTAACAAACTATTCTTGACTAAAGGCAATTGTCCAAAAAATCAATCACACAAGGACCGGTATTGCGTACTCGTTCCTCTTTGAAAGATGTATTGACCTCTAGATTAGAATTACCTACCAGAAAAACCGAAAGGTCATTGTAATAGGCAAATGACCCTGGTAACCCCAATTCGTTTAAAATATACCCGCAAACCTACGCCGGGTATATTTTCAACGAATTGGGCGTTTACTACTATTATCTCAAATTTATCAAAAATATAAGCAGTTATTTTCTCAAAACAAGTTCTATGAATGTTTCTAACATGAGGGTAATCCCCTATTGCGTGCGGTAAAAGTAAATGGGACAAAACGGGTTAAAAATAGGATGAAGCGCTTTTTAATGGGCTCAACAGAATATTTTTTCTCAGCAGGAGTTGAGAAAAAATGAACATTTAAGTTCTCAAAACCTCTTATCAATCGATTATATCTGATGATGTATAAGACGTAAAATATGTTTCATATACATGTGATTAACTAAAAAAAACAAGTTTTTTTTAACTGAAAGTAAGGAGAGACATTAAAACTTAAAGCGAACAGAAGTTATTCCATATATGAAAGGGGATGACCGCTCGGCACTGCCTCCCTCTTTACACTAAAGTTTTTTCATTTTTTAAAAAAAAAAAGATTTCAGACAGATTCAAACATTAGCGTAAACAGTGAGGCGTTGAGGAGGGGACAGCCCCTTTCATATACGGATTAATTTCTGTTCGTCTTAAGTTTTAATGTCGCTCCTTACTTTCAGTTAAAAAAAACTTGTTTTTTTAGTTAACTTCTGAACGTTTTTGAATTAATGCAGCTTTGATTTTGGCTCACCGTACATGAATAATTAAGACGAAATTTGTATATTAATTTTCCTTTTTTGGCTAATTGGCTTTCTAGAAATTTTGTTCTGACGTAACTTAGGAATTAACTTACGTAACGAATTTCTATATTCGTATGTTTTTATTACGTATATTAGGCAGTTCGCTTCCTAGTCAATACCTCGCTCTTTACGCTAAAGTTCGAATTTTGTTTGAATCACAAACCCCTGAATCACAAAGGCCGGTTAATTAGATAAGATGTAAAATATGTTTCATATACATGTGATTAACTAAAAAAAACTAAAAAAAGTTTTTTTAACTGAAAGTAAGGAGCGACATTAAAACTTAAAACGAACAGAAATTATTCCGTATATGAAAGGGGCTGTCCCCTCCTCAACGCCTCACTCTTTACACGAATGTTTTTTATTGTTATAAAAAATAAAGTTGTGAGACAGAGTCAAACTTTCACGTATAGAGCGAGGCGTTGAAGAGGGGACAGTCCCTTTCATATACGGTTTAATGTCTGTTTATTTTAAATTTTAGTGTCACTCCCTACTTTCAGTTGAAAAAAACTGTTTTTGTTATTCAATTCCTGAACGTTTTTGAATTAATGCAGCTTTGATTTTGGCTCACTGTTCATGAATAATTAAAACGAAATTCGCATATTAATTTTCCTTTTTTCGCTAATTGGCTTTCTCGAAATTTTGTTCTGACATAACTTATAAATTAACTTACGCAACAAATTTCTATATTCGTATGTTTTTATTACGTATATTAGGGAGTTCGCTTCCTAGTCAATACCTCGCTCTTTACGCTAAAGTTCTAATTTTGTTCAAATCACAAACCCCTTAATCACAAAGGCCGGTTAATTAGAATAGATAGCTCTTTTTAAAGTACTAAAAAACTTTAGCGTAAAGAGCGAGGTATTGACTAGGGGCGAACCCTCGCAAATACGTAATAATTTCTGTTCGTCTCAAGTTTTAATGTTGCTCCTAATTTTCAGTTGAAAAAAAAGTTGTTTTTTATTTAATTTCTGATCGTTTTTTTTAAAATGCTGGGAAATCTGGCGCCCCCTTCGTGGAAAAGTTCCTTCCCCCAAGGAAATATCCTCCATGGAAAGATCCTCCCCCCTAACCCCTACACTGACCCCCACCCCCCCCAAGAAAAAAATTACTCCTGAAAACGCCGGTATACGTCCCAAAAACCAATACAATATGTAAACAATGGGCAAAGTTTATAACTTGCAGCCCTTTCCCCGGGAGCTGTGGGGGATTAAGTCATCCTCAAAGACATGTTAATTAGATTTTTGACTATGCTGAATAAAATGGTTATCTCAAAATTTTGAGTGGGTGACTCCAGGAAAAAATGAGCAAGGGAGGGATTGTAGCTGCCATCCAATTTCTTTGGTGACTCAAAAAGGACACCAGAATATGTAATTTCCTTTTAAATGAACCCTCTTCTAATATACTAGGGCTATTGTATGGATGTGATCACCCCTGGGAAAAAAAAACAACTAACAAATAAACACGCATCCGTGATCTTTCTTCTGGAAACAATACTAAACTCCACATTTTTACAGATAGGAGCTTGAAACCTCTATAGTAGGGTTCTCTGATACGCTGAATCTGATGGTGGGATTTTCATTAGAGTTCTATGACTTTTAGGGGTTGTTTTCTCCTTTTTTTGAAAATATGGCAAATTTTCTCAGGCGTGTAACTATTGATGGGTAACTAAACTTGATGAAACTTATATATTTGAAATCAACATAAAAATTTGATTCTTCTGATGTATCTATTGGTATCAAAATTCGGTTGCTATTGAGCCGGGTCGCTCCTTACTTACAGTTCGTTACCACGAACTGTTTGATAACGAATTTTAGTCCATCACTATTTTAATATTTATAGATTACTTCAAGTACAAAAAGGTTTAAAAGTGTTATGGAAAGTCAATATATAATATATAATTAGCAAAAACAATTTTGTTAAGACTTATTGAACAGAGAATAAATTGTATCAAATTTTAGTGACCAAAACGACGTGCTGTTTTAAAATAAATTATTAGAAAAAGAGAAGCTATATTAAATTTTGAGAAAATAATCATTTGCATCAAAATTTAGTTACAAAAAATAAACCAACATTGAAGAATTATGTTTAAAAAAAATTTTTTTAAACAACTCTAAAAATGCTGTTACCCAAAAAACTACTTTTCTTAAAACTCGAGAGACAAAAAAAAGAGATGAAAAATTTATATTTTCTAAAGTTTCAAAATACTTTCCTGACAGAATTTGTAGCTACAAAAAATAGTCAAAGAAAGTTTTTTTTTTTTAATACTATATTAATATCTTTCGCTAAGATTTTAAAGTAAAATTCCTTACAAAATTTATAGTTACAAAACCTTTGTAGTTACAAAATATTTTTTAAGGCATGGAAGTTTTTTCTAAAAGCTGACATATAACCATTACATTTCAAAGTTCATAAGAATTTCATTACAAATTTTTAAATTATGTGTAAAATTTGCGGAAGTTGAAAAGTTGAGATACTTGAAAGTTTGGACGTACTGTGGTGTCGAAATTAAGGAAATTGAAAGTATTAAAATTTTTAAATTGTGAAAAATGTTTCTTGAAATTTGAATTCTTTGTGGAATCAATTTGTGAAATTTAAGTCGAAGATTTGTGGATTTTGGAAAAAAAAGTTGAAATTCATGAATTGGAAAGTATTTTGAGTTGTAAAAATGTCAAAATTGAGTCTAATAATTGAAGCAATTTGAAACAGGTTGAGATAACTTAAAATTGCGAAGACCGTGTGCTATCCGAACATAAAAGTTATGGGTCTTAGGTGTGAAGATGTGATTATTGCAAGGATTCTTTAGAAGTGTGAAAATATAAAATTGCTCAGATTCTATAGATTTAAAGTCTGTGTTTTATCCTATTTTGAAAATTAGGTTTAAGAGTAGTGAACTCTAGGTTAAAGAGTATAGATTATAAGTGATAGACATACAAAAAAAAGAAAATATTCTTAACATTCTTAAATTTTTAGGTATTGTGTGTCCAAACTTAAAAATTCGAAGTCTTATAAATGTGAAAATGCGAGATTTTATAAGATTCTTGGAACTCAGGCTTTGAGTTGTCAAATTTTGAAAATTGGGTTTAAGAAATGTGAACTAGAAAAAAAAGCTTGGGATCCGTACAGATTGGAGTCTCGTGTACTGTCAAAACTTAAAAGCGTTAGGAGAAAAAAAAAATAGAATTTGTTAAGGGTTTGGCATTTGAAGGTAGTTGAGCTAGCAAAGTGTGAAAAAAATGTCTAAGAATTAATGCTAGTTTGAAAAAAAACGGATGTTTTGTAAAGTGTTAGTGCATTGTGTATTCAAAATATAAGAATTAACAACATAATTCTCGACATGTGAGGAATTTGAGTTGTCAAACTGTAAAAATTATAATTTCGACTTATGGCATTAAAAACAACGCTGAGATTCATTACATTTGAAGGCTCTAACATTTTAAATTATGAAAGTTAATTCCAAGAGTTGTGAAAACTTGAGGTTAATTTTCAAGGAAGTATAAAGGAATTATGTTCTCTCAATATAAAAATTATGAGGCTTAAAAGTATCAACAATGCAAAAATTTCTAAAGGTTCTTTAAGTTTGAAGGCTTCAAGTCTTTAAATTGTGAAACTTAGAAGTTAGAAAGGGGGAATTTGTAAAAAAAAAAAAATTCAGGTTCTGCAAGTTATGGAGGCATTGTGTTATCAGAATATAATAATTAAAAGCGTTAAAATTTGGAAAATATAAAAATTGTCAAAATATAAAGATTAAAAGTACAGGACATGTTAAAATGTGAGAATATTTAAGATTCTTCAAATTTGAATGCTTTGAATTGACAAATTGTGAGAATTACGATTACGAATTGCACAAGTTTGAATAAAAGCGTAGGTTTCGTTGTGTGAGCTGTGGAGCAAAAATACAAAAATTAAAAGTATAAATCTTGAAATGTGCTGGCTTTCAGTTGTCGAATTGTGAAAATTAGTTCTGTGACTAATGGTGTTTTGTAATTAACAGTATTATGACATTTAAAGGCTTTGATTTGTCAAATTATGAAAATTTATTTTAAGAATCGTAGAAATTTGAAAAAGGTTCGAATTCTTAACAGTGTCAAGAAACTATGTTGTTGGAATGTAAACATTACAAGATTAGAAGTGTGTGTTGGAAGGCTTTGAGCATTCAAATTGCGAAAACCAGATCTTAGAACCATAGGATTGTTAAAATATTGAGATTCCGTTAAACATTGAGGCATTATGCTGTCAAAATTAAGCCTAAGAGTTATAATTAAATACAAGTTTGAGAAATTTGAAAGTGTGAAGACATTGTATTGTCCGAACATAAAAATTAGAAGAATTTAATAAAATCTTTTTAATATTATTGGCTTCAGCAGCTGATCATCCTGCCAAAAAGAACTTGATTTTCAGCAGTTTACGGCCCAATGATATTGATGCAACTTAATTCCCAATAAATTGACAATGATATTTAACTAATAGGCCTACCAAGATTTAGCTAGCAGGAACTTGAGCCAATCAGATATTTCGCAGAATTTTATTGGCTGAAAAATTATATGGTATAACTAAAAATCATTGTAAATGGGGCCACTACCTGTACAGTACAGCGTGTACTCATCTGAATTGTCGCCACAATGGTTGACTCCATCGCATAGTAAATCTTTTGATATGCAAAAGTCTCTTTTGGAGCATTTGAAGTCATTCTCCTTACAAAGGTGATCAGCTGAAAAAAAGATTAGCTCAATGAGTCAGCCCAGGTGAAAAACTTAAGGCGACTAACTTCTTTCCTGGCTACATCACCAGAAGACAAAAAAAAACCTTCATTTTCACATTTCTTAAGAAAACAACTTAAATACAGCTTTGTGAACTCAGCTTTGAAATACATGTATGATTTCAAGACCTGCCGCAGCGTTGCAGTTGCCTGTTTCAGTACTACTCCTACTAAAGAAAAATAGAGATAATACGGTCCTATACTTCCGTGGTAGAAAGTTTGCTTTAATTCTATTACACTATTTGTGTGACTTTTTTTGCAAGCGAATCCTGTTATTCCTAATGCTGTCAATTGGAAAGGGTACTGCGCCTCCCTACATTTTGCGAACCCTCTCCGTTGATTTCGATGAAAATGTTTTTGCGGGCATCTCCATTAAAAACACTTTTTTTTTTGTTCTTTGGTTGACAATGACAAATTAGCCCAAAAAACGACAAATTTGGACCCTCCCTCCATGGATCCTGAAAAATAAACCTTCCTCCACTTAAATTCTTGCGTACTGAAACTGCCGATTACTCCGTAGTCATTAGTTAAAGAGGGAGGCCAAAACAACTCTGGCATTTGATGCACGTTCATCGCAGCAAAGCTATAAAAAGGTTTTTCAATATTTAATCTCCTTGTTAGGCTAGTTTCTTCACTCACCATTAGTGATTGTTGCACATGCAAAACAAAGATAAATATATAAACATATATAAACAGTTCACCACCTATGTTTCAGAGATGGGACAGATCATAGCGCCACAAACGGACGTGGTCAGGGGATGAACTAGCGTTGTTTTTTCAACCATTTTCTACCACATGTGAGACAAGTCATGGAAAAATTCGTCGTTTCGCACGCGAGAAGTAGGGAAGACAACTTTTCAACTTCTGTGGAATTTTTTATTTTAGATTTTGGTATGTTTCTAAACCAATTCTAAAACTATATATTTTCATGTGTATATGTATATTGTTACTTAATAAATGAATAATCAAAAAATATTTATTTGTCTTTCAATTATATTTATATGGAGTCGCCAGGAAACTTGCAATAATAAATAGGGTCGTGAATGAAAAAAGTTTAGGAAGCCCTGGCTTAGAGTATTAGGTAGAAACTTTCGGGACTTCTTGAGAAGAATGCTGAACAAAAATAAGGCGCTATGTGTATTCTTCTACTAATGCTATTGAGGCCTCAACCGCATACTGCACTCCCAACTGAAGGCAGTGAATCAGCAGATCAGTACCTGCACAACGCAGACCATTGGTGAGCATGCGAAAAAGTTTATATATATATATATATATATATATATATATATATATATATATATATATATATATATATATATATATATATATATATATATATATATATATATATATATATATATATATATTTATTTATATTTATATAAATAAATAAATAATTTGTCGAACTGAGATACATAGGATTGACAGGTAAAATTCAAGACTTCATTACTATCATTACTACGTGTAAAGTAATGGGAAGATACTATGTGCAGGCAGGTTGTCAAAAGGGCGTTTGAGCAACATCCTGTGAACAGCTTAGAGTATTAAGTTGAAGCTTTCAGTGCATATGGAGGGGAATGTTGAAAAAACACACAGTAGCAACATGCTGCTACTAATGCTACTACTTCTACTACTAAGACTATTACTACTATAGGGCTTGCAAATTTTAGGGTAAATATGTGCTTAAGATTTTCGTGTCGTAAAAATAATTCAAGACGGCATGAGTAATATTGCTACGAGTAAAGCAATTTTTAGATAGTATGTACAAGCATGTTTACAAAAAGGCATAAAAGCGATTCCTTATGAGCGGCTTTGAGTACTCAGTTGGAACTTTCAGGGGATTTTGAGGGGGATATTGAACAAACATAAGACGATACGCGCATACTTCTACTAATGCTACTACTACTATTAAGACTATTACTACTACAGGACTCGCAGGTGTTTGTTTTTTGCTGGTGTGTGCTTGCAAGTGTGTGCTTGCAGCTCAACTTCAAGCTCAATACTCCCTGAAGTTTTCACCTTAATACTCTTAGCGTTAGTAGTAGTAATAGTCCTAGCAATAGTATTAGAAATAGTAGTATTAGTAATAGAAGAAGTAGTAGTAGTAGTGATAGTAATAGTAGTAGTAGTATTAGTAGTAATAATAATTGTAGTAGCAGTAGTAGTAGTAGTAATATTAGTAGTAGTAGAAGTAGTAGTATTAGCAATGTTAGTAGTAGTAGCACTAGTAGTAGTAGTTGTAGTAGTAGTAGTAGTAGTAGCAGTACTAGTTGTAGAAGTAGTAGTAGTAGTAAATAGTAGTAGTAGTAGTAGTAGTAGTAGTAATAGCAGTTAATTGCACTTATTGCTTTTTGGTTAGTTGAACATCTCCCTCATCATGCCTTAAAAGTTTTAACTTAATATTCTAAGCAGTTCCAGGACATTTCTGAAAATTCTTTTTGACAACCTGTATGCTCATAATGTGTTTTGATTTAGTTCAACTTCTCCCTGAACATTGTCTAAAATTTTCACCTTAATACCCGTTGCCTTAGTAGTAGTCGCACTAGAATTGGAGGTGTAGCACTACATAATGTGTTTTGATTTAGTTCAACTTCTCCCTGAACATTCTCAAAAATTTTCACCTTAATACCCGTAGCCTTAGTAACAGTCACACTAGAATTAGAGGTGTAGCACTAATAGTAGTAGAAGTAGTAGTAGGAAGGGTGCATCCAGGTTTTTTTCGGGGAGCGGGATCTACAAAAAAAAACTTTAGAAACGCATCAAAAGTTTGTTTATATGAATTTGTGTTACGTTTTTACGAGTTGGGGAAAAATTTCGGGGGAAGGAGGTTCCAGAAATGTCCCCCCCTTGAATACAGTGTTGAGCAGCAGAAGCAGTAGTAGTAGTAGTAGTAGTAGTAGTAGTAGTAGTAGTAGTAGTAGTAGTCGTAGTAGTAGTAGTAGTAGTAGTAGCCGTAGTAGTAGTAGTAGTAGTAGTAGTAGTAGTAGTAGTAGTAGTAGTAGTAGTAGTAGTAGTAGTAGTAGTAGTAGTAGTAGAAGCAGTAGTTGAAGTAGTCAGGGGCGTAGCTCCAGCATTTTCATTGTGGGGGCAAAAGGGGTCCATATCCAGATAGTCAAGGGGCATGGGCTATATAATAATTTTTTTCTCCAAGTTATAGAGGGGTCACTGCCCCCTTGCCTCCCCCCCAAACGACGTCCCTGGTATTAGTAGTAGTAGCAGTAGTAGTAGTAGTAGTAGTAGTAACAGCAGTAGCAGTAGTAGTAGTAGTAGTAGTAGTAGTAGTAGTAGCAGTAGCAGTAGTTGCGTGTGTATATTGCCTTTTGGTCAATTGATCATACCCCTAAAATTCATCATTCCCCTAAAATTTTAACTGAATACCCTAAGCCATTCCTGAGATACATTCTTTTGACAACCTGCATGCCCAAAATTTGTCTGATTAGTTTCACACTCCCCTCAATATTCCTCGAAAGCTTCACCTTAACATCCTTTGCCTTTCTGGCCACCAAGGGTCAAACGCGCCTCCCTTCTCCGGTAATAAAAACTGTATGTAAACAATGGGCGGATAGCATAGCCTTCAGCCCTAGCATCAAGGACAGTAAGGGGGGGAGGTGGTGTCATCCCAAGAGGCATAGTTATTGAACCTTTCAACTATACTGAAAATAATGGAAATCTCAAAATTTTAATTGAATGTCTCTGGGAGAGAAAGGGGCGTAGCAAGGGGGGAGGGGGCTGGTTGCCCTTATATCACTTTTGACTCCTAAAAAGGACACTAGGATTCTCAGTTCCTAATCTAAAAAGCTCCTTTCAAAATTTTTACGATAACCCCTTCCATTTGAAGTGCCATGATTAAGAGAATAAAAAAAATACATATTGAGCCTTCTTCGCTTATTGCTTAGGCAGAGATATTGTGATGCCTATGAAAAGAAACTAATAAACTTTCTAAATTTGTTAGGAAACGTTTCTGGGCAAGGAAATATTTCACTTTTATTGCCATATGGAACTTAATTGAACAAGGGGAGACTAGGGCAAATTAAAATACTGGAAGAAAATTTTCAGCAAGAAAAAATAAATTAACCAGGATTATCTAAACTGGGAAAAGTTAAACAGAAAGCATTCAGTCGATAAATCGAACATGGAGCACTAATTCCTCTTCATGCTTATCAGCAAAAGGAAGCTGAGAAAATCACTATAAAACTATATTAAAAAATTAAGAAAAACTAAAGGTATTTTGAACAGTGTGGTTTTGTTTTTCAAAACATAGATGGCTACTAAACAATAAATCACAGTAATAATAATCAAGACAACTGGAATGTACAAAGGAAAATAAATTAAATGTCTAATATGTAATTATATCAATTCCTGGAAATTTCAATACCTCAAGATGCAACACTTTATCTTCAAGCCACAACACTGTTTATAGTATTCAAGACACAACACTGTACAAAAATACAATATGATACTTTTTTTCAATATTAGGAATATCAAAACATTGTTTGTGATATACTTTGTTTTCAGTAAAGCACAAATGACACAATAGGCTTTAGAACTTTTACGGTGAGGGGAGGGGGAAGGGGGCAATTTCCAAACTTTGGTTTGTAGTATTTTTGTCGTTTTGAGTTCTACCTGATTATTCAATTGAATTTCTGTTTGTTTAAGATTGTCCACATTGTTATCTGTTATCTTTTTGTTTGATGTGTTCATTTATTTTAGTATCTGTTCGTTTTGGGTTACATTTTTTTTTAACAGTAATTTCCTGGCCTTTTGAGCTTGAATTATTATAGGAATTCATGTCTGCTGGTCTTAAGTTAAATATGGCTCTTTACTTTCTTCAAAAAACTTCTTTTTGGAATTTTTTTTAATATTAATTTTAGTTGGTTTTTGTACCAAAAGTTTTATTATTAGTCAATAATAATTGATATTTATCCAGTTTCTCACGTCTTTGGCTTAAGAATTAGATATTTGACTGTAATTAATTACTTCTAATTTGTGTTTTTTTGATTTATTTCAATATCCTCCTCAACATTCTGTAAAATCTCCAAATTAAAGCCATTAGTAGTTCCTTAGATATACCAGGTACATCCTTTTGATAACCGGGATGCACCGAGCCGTATTTTGGCCAAGTTCAACATCTCCCTTGACGTTCTCAAAAAGTTTCAGCTTAATTCCCTTAACCGTACTTGAGATATTGCAGACATGCTATTCTGACAACCGGACATCGGACTGCATTTGGTGTTTTTAGATTTATTTCAGCATCACAATCGACATTTCGTGAAAGTTTCAATTTAATAACCTCAATCATTGCTGAGATGCTGCAGCTACACCCGTTAACAACTCGGATGCAAATAGTGTCCTTAAGATCAAAATCCCCTTAATATCCTCTGAATATTTCAACTTGATACCCTTCCCTAACTATTCTTGAAACATTGAAGATATGCCATTTTGACAACCTCGATGCATCTAGTGTCTTTGGATTTTGCTTAGCCTCCCCCAAAGCTGGCTATGAAAGTTTCAACTTAATACCAGAAGCCTTTCCCAAGATCAATATAGGTACATAAAGATATGCTCTTTTGACAACTTGGATCCAAGTAGTTTCTTTTGATTTAGAGCAGCATCCCTCTCAATATTCCCTGAAATTTTCAACTTAATAACTTTAGCCAATCGTGAGATATTCCAGAAAAGCCCTTTTCGCAACCTGAATGCACTATGCCATATTCATCAGGATGAATATGGCTTAATTCCCTTAACCGTACTTGAAATATTGCAGACATGCTATTTTGATAACCGGACACCGGACTGCATTTGGTGTTTTTAGATTTATTTCAGCATCACAATCGACATTTCGTGAAAGTTTCAATTTAATAACCTTAATCATTGCTGAAATGCTGCAGCTACACCCGTTAACAACTCGGATGCAAATAGTGTCCTTAAGATCAATATCCCCTTAACATCCTCTGAATGTTTCAACTTGATACCCTTCCATAACTGTTCTTGAAATATTGAAGATATGCTATTTTGACAACCTCGATGCATCTAGTGTCTTTGGATTTTGCTTAGCCTCCCCCAAAGCTTTCTATGAAAGTTTCAACTTAATACCAGAAGCCTTTCCCTAGATCAATATAGCTACACCAAGATATGCTCTTTTGACAACTTGGATCCAAGTAGTGTCTTTTGATTTAGAGCAGCATCCCTCTCAATATTCCCTGAAATTTTCAACTTAATAACCTTAGCCAATCGTGAGATATTCCAGAAAAGCCCTTTTCGCAACCTGAATGCACTATGCCATATTCATCAGGATGCAGTTAAACTCTGCTGATTAAGTTCAGTAGTTCTAGTTGTAAAATAAGTCACAGTTGCACTCATAGTAGTAGTACTAGTGCTAATTGTAGTAGTCATAGTCGCAAAGAGTAGCAGTTGAAGCCATAAGTTGCCGCATTCGTTGTTACAATTTGTCGCAGTCGCAAGGAATCGCAGTTGCAAGTCGTCATAGTCGCAAGTAGCTGCAGTAGCATTCAAGTTGAATTCATATTTACAGTCGCAAGCGGTTCCAGTCACAAGCACTTACAGTCGAATGAACTTGCAGTCACACGTAGTCACAGTCACAAATAGTCACAGTGACAAATAGTCTTGATTGGATATTGTCACATTCCCAAATAGTCACAGTCGCAAGAAGTCACAGTTGGAAGCAGCCTTAGTCACAGTCACAGTCACTAGTGGTTATAATCGCTAGTATTCGCAGTCAGACGTGGGCTATTTATAGTTGCAAAAATTTAAAATTACAAGCAGTCACAGTAGCAGATACAGGTAGTCACAGCTGCATTCACAAATAATCGCAATAGCTGTTGCATGTAGTTACAACCGCAAGTAGTCACAGTCCCGGTCGTAAGTAGTTGCAGTCGAAGTTGCAAGTAGTCACACTTGGCGGTTGTCACAAGTAGTTATAGTCGCACTTGCAGGTAGTAGCAGTTGCAGTCATAGTTTTGGTAACAATAGTGGTCCTGTAAGTTTCAAGCTAATACTCTTAGCTGCTCCTAAGATATTGCAGATATGATCTTTTCAAAACTTGCAGATAATTTCTTTTCATTTAGTTAAATATCCCAACAAATACCCCTCAGTCTTTTTTGAAGTTTCGGCTTAATATTCTTGGTCTTTGATGACACACCAGGATCAAACATTCCCCTCTTTTCCAATGATAAATAATGCATGTAACACACACACCGTATAATTTACAATCCCTGTCCCGGGGCTGTTGGGGCGAGGTATCCTCAGAGGGATAGCTATTGGACCTGTAGATTATTTTGGCCAAAGGGGCTATTTCAAAATTTTGATCAGTATTGAGGTACGGTGATCTAAAAAATACAAGTGGGGCCCTTTGCCCTCCAATCATCATTTGACATGATTTAAAAGTTTCAGCTTAATAGCCTAAGCCGTTCTTGATGCGCCTTTTTGACAATCAGCATGCGCATAGTGTATTTTGATTGTGTTCCACATCTCCCCAGCATTTCCTGAATGTAGGCACAAGCAGAAGCAGTCGTAGTCGCGAATATTCACCGTAACAGTCGCAAGTAGTCAAAGTCACATTTGCAACCGGAGCAATAGTAGTAGTGATAGTTGCCCTGAAAGTTTTAAGTTAATATCCTTAGGTGTTCGTAAGAAATTAAAGATTCCTCGTAATGCTAACCTGCAGACGCTATTTTTTGATTTAGTTCAGCATCCCCCTCATTATTCTCAGAAGTTTCATGTTAATACCCTTGGCTTTATTGGGCATACCCAAGACCAAGCATTTCCTCTTTCCCAGTGGTAAATCCAGTATATAAACAATGGAAGGATTACGTAACTACAGCACTTGGAACGGGCAAGGGTTGTTTGGCCTTTTGACTGTTTTGACTTTTTTTTATAGTCTCGATCAGTGCTAGGGAGGTACCATCTAAATACGGTGTGGGCAGGAGGCTGGCGATCCTCCAATGACTTTGAGCATCCCCATTAATATGCCCCAAAAGTTTTTTTTCTATGCCCTCAGTCGTTCCTGAAATATTGCTGAAACGCCCTTTTGACAACCAGCATGTCTATAGTGTGTTTTGAGTTTCAAGTTTCAAGTTTCAAGCGATTGCAGTCACAGTCACGAGTAGTCGCAGTCACAAATAGTCATAGTCAAAGTCGCAAGTAGTCAAAGTCACAGCAACAAGTAGAGTTATTCACCGCAAGTAGTCGCATTTGTATTCAGAGTATCAGTTGCAGCAGTAATGGCCCTGAAAGTTTCAATTTAATGCCAATATCCGTTCTTAAGATATTGCAGATGCGCCTTTTTGATAACCTGGATGCACATAGTGTATTTTATTTAGCTCAATATAACCCTCAACATTCTCTTGAATTTCACCTCAATAACCTTAGACTTTTGCGACACATCCAAGATCAATGCTAAAGCCAATGCTACAATGCTAAAGCCTAATGCGTCATTTGCGCTTTACTGAAAATAAATTATATTACAAATATGTTCTTAAATTTTTACGTGCATAAGGCTTATATTACGTTCTGGGATTGAGAATGCAAATGGGTATTAGCCCCACTGCTCTTTGTGGTAGTTTCTGCTCATTGTGAGTGTGATTGGATTGTTTAATTGACAGTAATTTTTGGTAGTTTTACGCTTGAAAAGTTATTGGAATTTATTTCTGCTCATCTTTGGTTTAAAGTAGATCTTTGCTTTTGCTTGAAAAACTTCTTTTTTGTAAGAAAAATTTTTAAAGTTAATAATAAAAAACGACAGGTAATGCAGAGAATATGCCTAGATGAAGAAGCCACATTTTAGTTTTATAATATATATACATATATATAAAAATAAAATTAAAATTTTCTGTGGAGGAAGTTTTACAAATTTATATATATATATATATATATATATATATATATATATATATATATATATATATATATATATATATATATATATATATATATATATATATATATATATATATATATATATATATATATATATATATATATATATATATATATATATATATATATATATATATATATATATATATATATATATATATATATATATATATATATATATAATTTAATATTCAACAGCAAATTGAAATTTTCAAATTTAATGGTAGCACATTTAGACTTCAAAATCCTGCATGATGTTTTAAGACAATATATATCAGGGTTTAACTTAAATCTTACACTGATCATTGCATGAAAATGTCAAGCATTATTTTGCCGTTATTAGCACTAAGATCTTACATCTAAGATCTTTCCTCTTTCTGCTAAGATTTTCGTTTTTTCAACTCGTCTTTGTTCTATGATCTTACAGCTCACTGATGAATGAATGATTTTATTCAGTGATTAAACCCGTACAGAGTATTTCACTATTTAATCTACAAAATATATCATAAAATATCAAAAACTGAGAAACACAAGCAAAATACTAAACACCAAACAGAAATAAGGAAAAGGAAAAACGATAAATTGACAACAATTATTATCACTTAATAGTAATTAAATGAAGGAGAAAAAAAAAAAAAAAAAAAAAAAAAAAAAAAAAAAAATTTATAAAAAAAATATTCTATTTGTTAGGTTAAAGTATTCCAAAACGGCAAACCCAGCCGCATTGATGAACCAGATAACATTAATATTAAAATTATTAGAGGAAGAAAAACCTTGTAATTTAAATTACATTTCAGTTCTTTCATTTTCAAAAAATTTACACTCAAACAGATAATGATATAAAGTCTCCTCGTCACCACAATCACAATTTGAACAATCGCTTTTATTAATTATACATAAAAATGAATTTAATTTACAGTGACCAGTTACAATTTGTGTCAGCTTATAATTAGGAGTAATTTTTGTGACTTGAAGAAGGTCAATATGATCAGTAAAAAACTGAAGGGACCAGGGCTTAACAGCTTGGCAAAATAGCTCATACCATTTCATATATAGGTTTTTACGTTAGGTTTTCCGGATTTCATTTAAATTATTAGATGTAGAAAGGGAATTACCGACTAGAGAATTTACTTGCGAGTCCGTATAATGTGAATGATAATTTAAATTATAATTATTTAAGCTATTGAGGGGTGGCCAGTAATCAGGCCTTCCTCTCTTTAGATATCTGGTGAGAGATATCTCTTTGGGTCTAAAATCGATAGTAAGGCATCCCGCTAAGGCCGTTATTATCTTATTTTTAGCGGATAAAAAAGCTTTGGAAATTAATATCATGGAAATTCTTTGGAGAGACACTAATTTTTTTTACAATTTCTTTTTATTCAGCGCTGACAGCCATACGGGTATTGCATATAAAATGGTGGATTCAATAGCAGCTTTGTATAATTTTCTTAGAGCAAATGGTTTAAGACCCCAAGTGGTTTTGGCGGCACATAACAATTTACAGCTCACTGATGTTAGCAAAAAACGTGAAAGACGCCATCTTTCTGCCATATAGAACAATGATGAGTATATACCAAGGTACCATATTGCCGACTTTACGGTCCTTCCGGTTCTTCTGTTAATTTTGCAGGTCATTACACTCTTTGCCAAGAGATTAAACCAGTATTGTCTATAACTTAATTTACGTTGGTTAAACTTCCGATGGTTAAGAAAGCGTAACAGGTAATTAAAGTATGAGAAATGGGATGCTATAATTAGAATGATTTTAAGTTGAAACATTGTGACGTAAAAATAACTCATTTATTTGCTTGCGTGTATAGGAATTCCCATGTTATTTGCTTTCTTGTATATTGTTTTAAAATAAGTATTTATTATATCTTTTTAAAATAGCTTATAGGTGATAGAGAGACACAGTTTCCTATTTCAATGTGATGTAAAAATTACTATGGTTAATAAAGAGTAACATTTCAATATATTAATATAAATTGGAATCTTTTAGTTGTATTATTTTAACTTGAAACATTGTGACTTAAAAATAAAACAATTATTTTCTTGAGTGTCTAGGAATTCCCATGTTATTTGCATGCTTGTATTTTGTGTTAAAATAAGTAGTTTTTATATCTTTTAAAAGAGCTTTAAGGGGTTTGAGAGACTCAGTTGCCTAATTCCGTGTGATTTTTCTTGACTTGATGGTCATTAAAAACGAAATTTTTTTGTTAAATAAGTAGTTTTTATATCTTTTAAAAGAGCTTTAAGGGGTTTGAGAGGCTCAGTTGCCTACTTCCGTGTGATTTTTCTTTACTTTATTGTAATTAAAATTGAAATTTGTTTTTTAAATATGTAGTTTTTGTCTCTTTTAATAGATCTTTAAGGGTTGTGAGACTCAGTTGACTGATTACTTGTGTTTTTCCTTTACTTTATGGTCATAAAACACGAAATTTTTGTGTTAAATAATTATTTTTTGTATCTTTTAAAATAGATATACAGGTTTTTAGAGACTCAGTTGCCTAATTCCGAGTGATTTTCTTTACGTGATTGAAAATAAAAATGAAATTTGTGTTAAATAAGTAGTTTTGTAACTTTTAAAGTAGATTTACGAGGATTGATAGAGTCAGATACCTAATTACATGGTTTTTTACCTTACGTGATGATAATTATATAATAAATTTTTATGTTAAATAAGTATTTATTGTAAATTTTAAAGTATCTTGACGGGGTTTGAGAGAATCAGTTGCCGTATTCCGTTTGGTTTTTCTCTTCATTGTGGTCATTTGTTGTATCATTTAAAAGAGCTATACAGGGATTGTGAGACTCAGTTGACTAATTTTGTGTCTTTTTTCTTTCCTTGATTGTCATTATTATCTATTTTTTTATTTTTTTTTTGTAGTTTTTGTATCTTTTAAAAGAGCTTTATGGGGTTTGAGAGACTCAGTTGCCGGATTCCATGTTGTTTTCCTTTACTTGGTTCTAATTAAAAACGAAATTTTCGTGTTAAATAAGTAGTTTTTGTATCTTTTAAAAGATATTTAATGGGATTGAGAGAATCAATTTCCGGATTCCGAGTAGTTTTTCTTTAATTGGTGGTCATTAAAAACAAAATATTTTTGTTAAATAAGTAGTTTTTGTATATTTTAAAAGAGATTTACGGGGTTTGAGAGACTCAGTTGCCGGATTCCGTGTGGTTTTTATTTAATTTGTGGTCATTAAAAAAGAAATTTTTGTGTTAAATAAGTAGTTTTTGTATCTTTTAAAAGAGCTTTACGGGGATTGAGAGACTCAGTTGCCTTATTCCGTGTGGTTTTTATTTACTTGATGGTCATTTAAAACTAAATTTTTGTATTAAATAAGTAGTTTTTTTATCTTTTAAAAGAGCTTTACAGGGATTGAGAGACTCAGTTTCCTTATTACGTGTGGTTTTACTTTACGTGGTGGTCATTAAAAACAAAATTTTTGTGTTAAATAAGTAGTTTTTGTATCTTTTAAAAGAGCTTTACGGGGATTGAGAGACTCAGTTGCCGTATTCCGTGTGGTATTTCTTTACTTGATGGTCATTAAAAACGTAATTTTTGTGTTAAATAAGTAGTTTTTGTATCTTTTAAAAGAGCTTTACGGGGATTGAGAGACTCAGTTTCCGGATTCCGTGTGTTTTTACTTTTAGTTGTGTTCATTAAAAAATAAATTTTTGTGTTAAATAAGTAGTATTTGTATCTTTTAAAATAGCTTTAATGGGATTGAGAGACTCAGTTGCCTGAGTCCGGGTGGTTTTTATGTACTTGATTTTCATTAAAAAATAAATTTGTTTTTTAAATAATTATTTTTTTTATCTTTTAAAATAGGTTTATGGGTATTGTTAGACTCAGTTGCCTGATTCATTGTGGTTTTTATTTAATTGATTGTAATTAAAAAAGAAATTTTTTTGTTAAATAAGTAGTTTTTGTATATTTTAAAATAGATTTAAGGGGTTTGAGAGACTCAGTTGCCTGATTCCGTGTTTTTTTTTCTTTACATTTTGGTAATTAAAAAGTAAATTTTTTGTGTTAAATAAGTAGTTTTTGTATCTTTTAAAAGAGCTTTAAGGGGATTGAGAGACTCAGTTTTACCTTGTCACAGTTACATTTTCATGATTTTGCAAAGTTCATTTTGAATTTCTTTCGATGAAATGCAAGAGTTGGAATATTTCAGTAGTGTTTGGTTGTGTTTTACCTTGTCACAGTTACATTTTCTTGATTTTTCAAAGTTCATTTTGAATTTCATTCGCTGAAATTCAAGATTTTGAATATTTCTGTTTAGTTTTTTTGTGGATTACCTTGTATAACTTACAATTTATTTATTTTTTAAATTTCATTTTGAATTTCGTTCGATGAAATGGAAGAGATGTAATTTTTCAGTAATTTTTGATTATGGTATAGCTTGTCACAGTTATATTTTCTTGATTTTTCAAAGTTCATTTTGAATTTCTTTTGCTGAAATGCAAGAGTTGGAATAGGTCAGTAGAGTTTGCTAGTTGTTTAACTTGAAAGATTAACGGATTCTTTTTTTTTTTATTTTATATTTTAATTTCTTTCGATGAAATGCAATTGTTGAAATATTTAAGTAGTGTTTGGTTATGGTTTACCATGTCCAGAGTTACATTCTCTTGATTTTTCAAAGTTCATTTTGAATTTTTTTCGTTGAAATTCAAGAGTTGGAATATTTAAGTAGTGTTTGGTTGTGGTTTACCTTTTCACAGTTACATTTTCTTGATTTTTAAAAGTTGATTTTGAATTTCTTTCGCTGAAATTCAAGAGTTGTAATATTTCTGTAGTGTTTGGTCGTGGTTTACCTTGTCACAGTTACATTTTCCTGATTTTTCAACGTTCATTCTGAATTTCTTTCGTTAAAATGCAAGAGTTGGAATATTTCAGTAGTGTTTGGTTGTGGTTTATCTTGTCACAGTTACATTTTTCTTGATTGTTCAAAGTTCATTTTGAATTTCTGTCATTGAAATGCAAGAGTTGGAATATTTCAGTAGTGTTTGGTTGTGGTTTACCTTGTCACAGTTACATTTTCTTGATTTTTCAAAGTTAATTTTGAATTTCTTTAGTTGAAATGCAAGAGTTGGAATATTTCAGTAGTGTTTTGTTGTGGTTTACCTTGTCATAGTTATATTTTCTTGATTTTTAAAAGTTCATTTTGAATTTCTTTAGTTGAAATGCAAGAGTTGGAATATTTCAGTAGTGTTTGGTTGTGTTTTACATTGTCACAGTTAAATAATCTTGATTTTTAAAAGTTCATTTTGAATTTCTTTTGTTGAAATGTAAGAGTTGGAATATTTCAGTAATGTTTGTTTGCGTTTTACATTGTCACACTTAAATATTCTTGATTTTTTAAAGTTCATTTTGAATTTCTCTTGTTGAAATGCAAGAGTTGTAATATTTCAGTAGTGTTTGCTTGTGTTTTACCTTGTCACAGTTACATTTTCTTGTTTTTTAAAATTTAATTTTTAAATTGTTTAGTTTATAATCAAGTTATTTTCTTTTTCATTAGTGTTTGGTTATTTTTTAACTTGTCACAGTTAGATTTTCTTTATGTTACATTTTGTTGATTTTTCAAAGTTCATTTTGAATTTCTTTCGTTGAAATGGAAGAGTTGGAATATTGCAGTAGTGTTTGGTTGTGGTTTACCTTGTCACAGTTACATTTTCTTTATTTTTTCAATTTCATTTTTTAATTTCTTTCGCTGAAATGCAAGAGTTGGAATATTTCAGTAGTGTTTGGTTGTGGTTTACCTTGTCACAGTTACATTTTCTTGATTTTTCAAAGTTCATTTTGAATTTCTTTCGTTTAATTGAAAGAGTTGGAATATATGAGTTATTTTTTGCAATGGTGTAGGTTGTCACAGTTACATTTTCTTGATTTTTCAAAGTTCATTTTGAATTTCTTTCGCTAAAATGCAAGAGTTGGAATCCCTAAGTAGTGTTTGGTTGTGTTTTACCTTGTCACAGTTTCGTTTTGTTGATTTTTATATGTTCTTTTTGAATTTCTTTCGTTTTTGTGGTTTACAATTTCACAGTTACCTTTTCTTGATTTTTAAAAGTTCATTTTGAATTTCTTTCGCTGAAATGCAAGAGTTGGAATATTTCAGTAGTGTTTGGTTGTGGTTTACCTTGTCACAGTTACATTTTCTTGATTTTTCAAAGTTCATTTTGAATTTCTTTCTCTGAAATGCAAGAGTTGGAATATTTCAGTAGTGTTTGGTTGTGGTTTACCTTGTCACAGTTACATTTTCTTGATTTTTCAAAGTTCATTTTGAATTTCTTTCGTTGAAATGCAAGAGTTGGAATATTTCAGTAGTGTTTGGTTGTGGTTTACCTTGTCACAGTTACATTTT